>NC_041387.1:521175878-521182269 GCF_002162155.2 Triticum dicoccoides | reverse complement strand
GGAGGCGGGCGGCGGCGGCAAACAGGTGGCGCGACGGGAATGGATGGGGCGGCGGCGCGGGTGACGTGTTGCGGTGGGATTGGTCGGGCTGAGGTGTCCGGCGGACATGTCCGGCGCGGATGGACATGTCCGGCGGCGCGAGGAGGAAAACTGCTAGGGTTAGGGTGGGTTTGATCCGCGAATTTCGGGGGGAGGGGGCTATTTATAGATTCTGGGAGCTAGGAGAGTCCAAATGAGGAGCGGTTTTCGCCCACACGATTGTGATCGAACGACCAAGAGCATGGAGGTGACTTAGATGGGTTTTGGGCCAGTTTGGAAGGGTGTTGGGCTGCACACAAAAGAGGCCTTTACGGTTACCCGGTTAACCGTTGGACTACCAAACGACCTCCAAATGGCACGAAACTTGACAGGCGGTCTACCGGTGGTATACCAAGGCTGCTTGGCAAACCTCGGGCCATTCCGAGAACGTTTAACACCTGCACACAACAAGAGAGAAAAAGGGAACGCCGGAGGACGTAGGTGCGCCAGATAGCAAAACGGACAACGGGGAAAATGCTCGGATGCATGAGACGAACACGTATGCAATGCAATGCACATGATGGCATGATAAAATGCAACACGCAAGCAAATGACATGGCAACAACGGCGAATAACTGGCTGACACCTGGCGCATCGAAACCGGGGCGTTACAACACTCCTCCACTAACAAGAGATCTCGTCCCGAGATCTTAGGACCGAGACGGAAGGGAAAAGGTATGAGGTGAAGCAAGAATTACAGAGAAGAAGCAAAGAATCGAAAGCACTCGAGAAGAAGAGAGGAACGACAAGAATGACGAGAATCGAAAGCTCAAGGAATCAGATAGACTATGAAACCACTCCGGTTAGAACGAGATAAGAAACGAATAAGGCTGAAAGGATTTAGGCAGAACTCTGACTGAACCAGGAAAGAATAGAACACGAACTTGAGAGGATAGAATGATACTTGACAACATAAGCGACGCAATGCCTCCGGAAGAATTGAAAGAATGAAATGAAAATAACTTAGAATGAAGGATTGAACAGAGTTGTTGAGAAAATCAACAACGAAAGAATAAGCTTGTTATGGTCTTATAGGTAACATCTCAAGATCATAAGGTGATACCCGGCCACAAACGGAAATGATTTGATAGCTGAGAAGAACGAAGAAATGCAAAACTCTGCTTCAAAAGAATACGGAGAATTAATTGCACTTCGAGACACGAGAAGAAAAGATGCTTGAACTCCACCGACAAGAATCTTGAACGAACCACCGTAAGAATTCGAAAATGGCTGATGAAAGAGAAAGAATCACCGGGAAGAGTTAGAAGAACAAATATGCTAGAGAGGATTTAGATGCAAAAGAATAAAGAGATCATGAGATGATGAAAGAACACTTGAACGAAGCACCGGGATAAATAGAGAATGATAACTGGAATGATGGCCTCCGGTGAAAAGAAACATGAGAACAACTTCTGAAATACTCCGGATGGATGAAAAGAATATCTGACAAATGGAATAATTCGATAGGATAACAAGAAGCTAGAACCACGGAACTTCGCGAGAACAGACAAGATTTAGAGGAAAAACTCTTCTTCGGTCTTCAAAACTGAGAATGACGACGAGAAACACCATTGAAATTGTTGAGAAACTCCAGAATAATGAAAAGGAGGAAAGGTAGAACCCGAGATGAAAAGAATTTGAAAGAGATCTTGGAGATGGCATCTGACTGATGAAATTCATTCTTATGTCAGACTTGAAAAGAATTTGAGAATAACTCCGGGGAAATTAGAAGAGTCGGGTAAGATCCTGGGAAAAGACCTGTGGGTTAGGGCCCACTGAAGAGATAACACCGTTGGAAAGGAATGTTGAACAGATAGATGATGCACCTGAACAATAGAAATATTTGAATGAGGTGACAACCTCGAATTAATTGGAACACAGACGAATCTTTTGAGATGTCTTGAACACTCCGGAAGGATAAACTGGCGAGAGGCAAACGAGCAAGGAGAACACTTCGAGGAAAAGAATATGATAAACCCGAAAAACTTGAATTTAATCCACCGGAAAAGAAAAAGAGATGAAGAATGTCGAACAAAATGAGAATTCACCGGTTGAAATAATTGATGAAAGACTGAAGAGGCTCCGGGAAGAAAAGGGTGGGAGGGCGGTTAAACAAAGGCAACTTGGAAGGCAGAACCAACGAATATCTTGAAGAGGAAACATCAGTTGAAATAATTGAGGAAAGAAGCAAAGACTTCGCACGAGTAGGATGGATACTCGATTACGGACTCCAGTTCCGAGATGAAAAAGGGTGGGCGGGTGGGAAAGAAAACAACTGAGGATTGAACTCAAAGATGAAGAGGCTCGAGTCAACTTGACGAGAAATGCACCGGATGAAAAGAGATGAGAACCAACGACCGGAAAACCAACTGCGTGATCCTAAAGAAAAATTTGAAGGGGAAGAGGAGTAATTCAAAACACCTATGTCAAGATTCCTCACCAGAGCGACGAAGGGGCTGAGGAGTAAAAAGAATTCCTACTCTCCGATATAACTAGACTCCAAAACAGTTTTCTTCTAGACTCGACAACGGCCAAACTACACGATCAATCAAGGGGGCTCCTAGGGTCGGTCGAAGCTCTGGTACCAACTTGTCACGCCCAATATGCGACCCTATCCAAAAGGAACTCGAAGGTCCCACCAAGGATAGACCCGCATATTGAAACGCTTTTGCATGGTGGATATCATTACATCAACATTACATAATAGATGGGGATACATACATAAGGCATACAATGCCACACGAATACAACATCACAATACATGAGAGCAACATCCGACTACGAATGAAACACAAACAGAAACTCAAACGACATCCACCCTGCTAGCCCAGGCTGCCGACCTGGAACCTATCCCCTGATCGAAGAAGCACAAGAAGAACTCAACACAAACAAGCATCACTCTCGCGTCATGATCATCGCATAACCTGTACCTGCAACTGTTGTTGTAGTAATCTGTGAGCCACGAGGACTCAGCAATCCCATTACCATGGGTATCAAGACTAGCAAAGCTTAAAGGGAAAGGAAGGGGTAAAATAGTGAGGCTGCAGCAGCGACTAAGCATATATGGTGGCTAACATACGCAAATAAGAGCGGGAAGAGAGCAAAAGGAATGGTCGTGGAGCTAGCAATGATCAAGAAGTGATCCTGAACTCCTACTTACGTCAAACATAACTCAGAAACCGTGTTCACTTCCCGGACTCCGCCGAAAAGAGACCATCACGGCTACACACACGGTTGATGCGTTTTAATTCGGATCTAGTGTCAAGTTATCTACAACCGGACATTAACAAATTCCCATCTGCCTATAACCGCAGGCATGGCTTTCGAAAGATTATACCCTGCAGGGGTGTCCCAACTTAGCCCATGATAAGCTCTCGCGATCAACGAAGGATATACCTTCTCCCAGGAAGACCCGATCAGACTCGGAATCCCGGTTTACAAGACATTTCGACAATGGTAAAACAAGACCAGCAAGACCGCCCGATGCGCCGACAATCCCGATAGGAGCTGCACATATCTCGTTCTTAGGGCAACACCGGATAAGCGAAGCGTACAGGAACCGACGTAACCCAAGTTGCCAAGGGATGGCCCCGCACGGTGCTCTAGTTTGGACCAAGACTTAGACAAGCATTGGCCCGGGGGAGCTATAATAAAGATGACCCTTGGGTTAATTACTCCCAAGGGAAATATAGGTGGTGGTGAGGCAAATGGTAAAACCAAGGTTGGGCCTTGCTGGAGGAGTTTTATTCAAAGCGAACTGTCAAGGGGGTCCCATAAATCACCCGACCGCGTAAGGAACGCAAAATCCGGGAACATAACACCGGTATGACGGAACCTAGGGCGGCAAGAGTGGAACAAAACACCAGGCATAAGGCCGAGCCTTCCACCCTTTACCAAATATATAGATGCATTAATAATATAAGAGATATTGTGATATCCCAACCAAAGTCCTGTCCACCATGGAGAAATCTTCAACTTCACCTGCAACTAGCAATGCTATAAGAGGGCTGAGCAGAGCGGTAACATAGCCAAACAACGGTTTGCTAGGAAGGGTGTCAAAAGGTTAGAGGTTCATGGCAATTTGGGATGGCTTGATGAGCAAAAGATAGGTAACGCAGCATAGCGATAGAACGAAGCAACTAGCATAGCAATGAAAGTAGTGAGATCCAGGGTAGCGGTCATCTTGCCTGAAATCCCGCTAGGAAGAAGAACGAGTCCATGAAGAAGATGAAGCCACGAAGACGAACCAATCGTAGACGAACGAATCCTCACGATCGCAACGAAACGGGAACTATTGAGGAGAAGCACACAACATGGTAAACACACCACACATAGACAGGACATGATGCGCAACCAAGCATGATGCATGAGAAAGCTATATGAGGCTACTCATGGCAAGAGATGATGCAAACAAGAACAACACATCAAGGCAAGTTTAAATGAGGCGGGAAGCAACATATAACAATTCTGGTAAGTCCTCATATGCATATTTCAAAATTGGTCCAGATCTGAATAAACCTTATGTTCAAGTTGTTAAACAGCAAGTTAAAATGCACAAAGATGATCTACACGAGATTCTAGTCAAGTTACATATAAAGTTCATTTAGTTCGGAGCTACGGCCTAAAAGATATGAGCAACACAAGTTAAACATGGCATTGATGCAAAATGCATACAAACATCAAGCAAACACCTCAAAACATGAATGCAACATGATAATATGAAACTACATGCAAAATCAAGCAAGTTTCATATAGAGCACACTCAAAACGGAGCAACGGTTCAACACACACGCACTATACAAGTTTAAAGGACAAGCTGTCCAAAACAGCAACTAGGCATCTTGCAAGCATCAAAACAATATGCTACAGCACCTCAACATAATAACAAAAGGCATTGACATGATGTACAGGTAAAGCATAACAAAACATGAACACTGAGCTAACTCCAGAAATCACTAGAACATGCTCAAACACACATGGAAAGATTGCAAATAATATGAGTTTCAGACTTTGTAGAAAATAACATCAGGTTGCAATGTTTAGAGCTATCAAACAACATGTTACAGGAACTTATCATGGCAAACAAAAGCATGGCATGAATCTACTAATTGCATAGAACAACATTCCTTTACTGACCATAAGCCAAAAAGGATCAGAAAATATGATGGCACCCACGTAAACATAGCAAGTTATAATACAGATTCGAACATGGCAGAAACAGAATTATGAAGGCATGTAGATGAGCTTGTGTAACTCACTACAGAGCAAAGCATGGCATGGCAAGGCAACCAACAGTAAGAAGGCATGTTTGTGAAGCTAAGCATGGCCATAGCAAGGTCATAGGGTGCATGGATAACTAACAACAATCATGGGAACATTGAACTACAAGTAAACAATCTGCCAGGAAACATTTTGAAGCAAAACTAGAGCACGAAAATGACATGCTAGACTACTCCATAATTGCAAACAGGGGCATGGATGGATAGACAATAACCATATGTTCAAAACACCCTTAGTGAAGTATCTCAAAATATGCATGGATCTTTCTGTAGCATCAAGTTTACATGGCATCAAAATAACAGCAGAGCAGAGACTAAAATCAGCAATATCACGAAGCCTAGTTTGCATGCTTGTGCTAGTCACCACATTGATCACAAAAATACATGGTAAGCACCTCTGTAAAGAAGACATGGCATAGTTCAAAACACATGTAGACATCAACCTCATAGGATGCACACATCAATCATGGCAAAAATGACAAAAGTGCAAGTTCTGTTAATAGACAGCAGAAAACATCATGAAGCACTCTTGCAACAACGATTCAGGTATCAAGATGAGCTCAAATGAACATAATGCAATGGAATCAAATGATGTACTCGTTGAGACGAACAATTTGACATATTACACGCACGAAACGGAGCTACGGATGCAGAGATATGATGCGATGAACATGGCATGATAATGCCAAAATATTTCGGGACTTAGTCGTTTTTCTGAAGAAAAAAAACAGGACGGGCGTAGAATACTAAACGACGCCCAGGGCGGGATTTCGGGGGTTCTCACCTAGCGGGCCAGGCCCAGAGAGGAAGGAGAGGTGAGGCAGGCCGAAGGGGGGAGCTGGGCTGGGCCGGAGACGGGCCGGACGCGGGGCCCATACGCGGTCAACGGGCAGGGCGGATCGGGGCTCCTCCCTGATCGAGCTGGACGGCGGCGGAGGGCGGCGCCGGCCTGAGACGGCGGGGCGAGGTCCGAGGCGAGGCGGGCTGGGCGGCGGCGGGGCGGCGAAGATCCGGCAAGGGGCCGGCGGCAGGGA
>NC_041387.1:521154644-521175604 GCF_002162155.2 Triticum dicoccoides | reverse complement strand
CGGACGGCGGCGGCGGTGGATCCGGGCCCCGCAGGCCTGGCGTGGGCCTCGCGGGCCGGCGGAGGCGGTGGACAGGTGGCGCGACGGGAATGGATGGGGCGGTGGCGCGGGTGACGTGTCGCGGTGGGATTGGTCGGGCTGAGGTGTCCGACGGACATGTCCGGCGCAGATGGACATGTCCGGCGGCGCGAGGAGGAAAACTGCTAGGGTTAGGGTGGGTTTGATCCGCGAATTTCGGGGGGAGGGGGCTATTTATAGATTCTGGGAGCTAGGAGAGTCCAAATGAGGAGCGGTTTTCGCCCACGCGATCGTGATCGAACGACCGAGAGCATGGAGGTGACTTAGATGGGTTTTGGGCCAGTTTGGAAGGGTGTTGGGCTGCACACAAAAGAGGGCTTTACGGTTACCCGGTTAACCGTTGGAGTACCAAACGACCTCCAAATGGCACGAAACTTGACAGGCGGTCTACCGGTGGTATACCAAGGCCGCTTGGCAAACCTCGGGCCATTCCGAGAACATTTAACACCCGCACACAACAGGAGAGAAAAAGGGAACGCCGGAGGACATAGGAGCGCCGGATAGCAAAACGGACAACGGAGAAAATGCTCGGATGCATGAGACGAACACGTATGCAATGCATTGCACATGATGACATGATAAAATGCAACACGGAAGCAAATGACATGGCAACAACGGCGAATAACTGGCGGACACCTGGCGCATCGAAACCGGGGCGTTACACTCGGGTTGGGGGTCCCGAACTGTGCGTCTAGGCGGATGGTAATAGGAGACAAGGGACACGATGTTTTACCTAGGTTCGGGCGCTCTTGATGGAGGTAAAACCCTACATCCTGCTTGATTGATATTGATGATGTGGGTATTACAAGAGTAGATCTACCACGAGATCAAGGAGGCTAAACCCTAGAAGCTAGCCTATGGTATGATTGTGTTATGTCCTACGGACTAAAACCATCCAGTTTATATAGACACCAGAGAGGGATAGGGTTACACAGAGTTGGTTACAATGGTAGGAGATCTACATATTCGTATCGCCAAGCTTGCCTTCCACGCCAAGGAAAGTCCCATCCGGACACGGGACGAAGTCTTCAATCTTGTATCTTCATAGTCTTGGAGTCCGGCCGATGATGATAGTTTGGCTATCCGGACACCCCCTAGTCCAGGACTCCCTCAGTAGCCCCGGAACCAGGCTTCAATGATGATGATTCCGGCGCGCATATTGTCTTCGGCATTGCAAGGCGGGTTCCTTCTCCGAATAATTTAAAGAAGATTGTGAACACCAGGATAGTGTCCGGCTCTGCAAAATAAATTCCACATTCCACCGTAGAGAGAATAATATTTACACAAGTTCAATCTGCTGACGTATTCCGTGGCGTGACGTCACACCACAACCAAGCCTTTACTTGAATCGTTTTTATTATACCACCTCAGCGCGTTTAGCGAAGCGGTTTCCTTGGCACGTCTTCTTCGAAGCAGAGATAGTGTTCCCCTTATTCCGGGATTCCCATCAATACGGACGTAGGTAACCCAACCGCGCCATTGATTGCGGCGCTTGGGAGAAAAGCGAGTTTTACCAGGCCGGTGGGGACGCATAGTTTCGTCCGCCCATATATAAGGGGATAAGGATCCACCTTTTTACCTACGCCTTCTTCCTCCTTTGCTTATGCATCTCCGCGCACTCGAGCTCCAGCGCCCAAGTCCGCACATCTCACCTCAACCTTCTCCAACTATATCCGGAGTGGGAGGCAAGTTGATGGCCTCCTCCGTTATGGAGGGGCACATCAAGAAGCTGCGCAGCGCCGGATACCTGTCCAGCGACATCGCGCACAGGCTCCCCGACGAGGGGTAGCTCATCCCCACCCCCAGGCCCCATGAGAGGGTGGTATTCCTTCCCCATTTCCTCCGTGGACTGGGCTTCCCACTTCACCCCTTTGTCCGGGGGCTCATGTTCTACTACTGCCTGGATTTCCATGATCTGGCCCCGAATTTCATCCTCAACATCTCGGTGTTTATCGTCGTGTGCGAGGCTTTCCTCTGCATCCAGCCCCACTTCGGCTTGTGGCTCAAGACCTTCAATGTCAAGCCGAAGGTTGTGAAGGGCAGCCAAGCGGAGTGCGGAGGCACCATGGTGGGTAAGATACCCAACGTTACTTGGCTTGAGGGCGCCTTCGTGGAAACCATCAAGGGATGGCAATCGGGGTGGTTCTACATCACCGAGCCGCGTGACCCTAAATGGGCAGCGACCCCCGAATTATCTGGCATCCCCACATGGCTCACCTCTTGGAAAGAGAGTGGCCTGACTTGGGGCGATTCGGAGGAGCTGACCGGACTCCAAGCCTGCGTCCAAAAGCTAGTGAACAAGAAGCTCAAGCTTGTCAATGTAGTCCAGGTCATGCTCATCCACCGGATTATCCCGTGCCAACAACGGGCCTTCAAATTGTGGGAGTTCGATCCGGCCCAGCACTGGACCTTGAGCGGGCTCTTCGACACTAGGTACGAAGATGCCTGGAAGGTGCTGTTTAAGGGCGCTGAGGCTCCCGCATCCGCTACCGAAGATCGCGGATTCAGCTCGCAGCGCCAGGCTAGCGAGGTAAGCGATTATACCCTTTACGGGAGACTTGTTTTCCATAGTTTGACTCCATGCGGGATCTAAACTCCCTCTCCTTTGATAGGACTGGCTGAAGATGGCCGAGCAGACTAACTGTCCGGCCCCTTTGCCAGAAGACCCAACAGACGCCCGTTTAGCGGGGTTGCTGGTTCCGGCACCCCACGTGGTGCCGGAGAAGAAGGCCAAGAAAGAGGCCACATGCACTCGAAAGAGTTCCCATTTTTAGGTGTCCGATGACTCCGAGGCGGACTCCTCCCACGAGGACGAGGAGGAGAAGAAAAGGGCCTCTCCCCCAGTGGGGGGAGGGAAGAAAAGGAAGGCCTCCCCAACGAGGGAGGCCGAAGGGTCCAAGAAGGGAAGGACTCTTCCCCCGGACTGTTTCGCCAACGCCGGTGACGATGACGAGGATTGGCCTCCAAGGGCCAAGCCCCTGGTGAGATCGTAAGTATCCGGACTCCCGAATGACTTCATGATTTTTCTTTGTTGCCACATGGTGTCTTTCTAACGCCGCATACAACCCTGCAGTCCGCCCAAGGACGATCTTCCCGCTTCGTCGAGCGGGTCCTTGGGCACGTCGGATGTGAACAGTACTTCACTTCCAACCGCCTCCTCCCCCCGTGACGTTGACGACGCCAAGGTGGGACCCCGAAGAGGGACCTGCCCGGAGGAGGAGGACCCGGAGGTGCCACAGGGCGACCTCCCGGACTTCGTACCGGACTCCGCACCGGAACCTGCAGTGGTTCCGGAGTTCGGCGGGCGTCCCCTTCGTAAGAAGGGCAAGACCGTGACGCCGGCAGCCTCCGTCCAACCGGAGGCGCCGGATAACTTGCTGGAGGCGCTCAACGGCGCTTCCATCAAGGAGGAACACCGCACTGTCATGAGTGCGGTGATTCAGAAGGTTCAGCTCGCCAAAAGCGGGCTGACCGAAGCCTGCAGCAGCCTTCTATCAGTGTAAAATAGTACCGCATAGACAGTAGCCCCTGATGCTCGGTTCGGTGTTGGGAAAGAAAAGCCGGACTGAGGATCTAAAAAGATATACGCAGGAGTCTTAATAAATATGTCAATATGGGATTGCAGGCTGCGCTGCTGCACCTCTGCCGCACTGACTGCGGAGGTCAATGCTTTGAAGCAAAGCCTCGACCGGTCCGAGAACGAGCTTGGCCGTGCCAAGAAGCAGCTCGAGGACAAGGAAGGTGAGTAACACCTTATTAAATTTGTACCTTACAAAAAAGGATTTGGTTGCAAGAGAAATGACAAGCATAACGTGGGTACTTCAGGGGCCACGGACGAGGTGGCGACCCTAAAGGAGGCGGTGTCCGCGGCCGAACGTAATGCGGCTGTGGAGCATGCTGGGCGAGAGAAGCAGGAGGCGCGGGTGGCGGAGGTACAGCAAGAGCTCCAGGCTTTCATGGAAAAGCATGAGAGTTTGGAGCGCGACTCGAAGACTCGAGAGTCCGAGCTTGCATCGGCTCTTGAGAGCGCCAAAGCCGCTAAGGCCGAAGCCCACAAAGCCCTTCAGGAAATCTAGGCATTGAAGAAAATAGCGGCGGGTAAGGCATTTTTCATGCAAAGCAAGCATGTGAATGTGAATTACCTGTTACTTACCCAATTCGGAGCTCTCCAGGAGCATTCGCAGATCTGCCCCGCAGCGTGTCCGATGCTGCCGCTTTCTACAGGGCCGAGGAGGGGAGCTCGATGGAGAAGGTCTTCTGGTCTCAGTATGCTGAGGTCGGACATCCGGTGCCCCTTAGCGACCAGCTGAAGCAGCTGGTCGAGCTCCACAAGGTGGCCGAACAGGCCATGAAGGGCCTCATAGTTCGGTTGTGGCCCAATGAGGCCATGCCTGGGAGCTACTTTGGCCTGGTGCGGCAGCTGGCGGATGCTTGTCCATGGGTTGAGGCCATCAAGCGATCCGCCTGTATTGAACGTGCCCATCGGGCCCTTGCCTGTGCTAAGGTGCACTGGGGCAAGATGGATGCTGAGAAGCTTGTGAGGACGTGCCACCGTCGGGAAAGGAGTATCGCACGCCCGAGATGTATTACAAGAGTGTCCTGAAGGGTGCCCGCGCTATTGCGGGTGAGTGCTCCAATAATGTAATATTTGAGTAGACTCGCATTTTGTTATCCTGTGCACTGAAAACTTTGTTCATATGCGCTAAGCAACGCTTGTTGATTTAAAATATTACCTTCTGTGCGGCTGTTTATCAAATCTGAGAGATGGCAAGTCGTCGGCTTCAGCCCCCATGCCACGAGTGCTGGGGTGTTCGGGATAAATTTGAGCACTCTTGTTCCCATATTTGGGTCCATCTAGGTAGGCGCTCAACACAACGAACTAGGCAACCGGACTTATAATGCTTGAACACTCTCACTTAGCCATAGAATTCTATAATTTTAAATTTCGGCGAAGCCCCTAGTGTTCGGAAGGCCGAATTCGGGGCGCTATCCACGCCTGGGCCGGACAAAGCCGGTTCCTTGCTCTAAGAGGCATAAGTCTTCCTGTCGAATAGCGACCGGCTCTCGCCTCATCATGACGGTCAGTTTTAGCTTTCTCCACTGAGGCGCTCGCCCAGCTCAACCGGGGCGCAATCGTAGTGGTTCTCCCAGTGCTACCTTAGCCGATAGAATGGAACGTAAGGTACCAAAACATGGGAGTCGGGCAAACCCAACTATTGACCCAAGACATGATTCGGAGCCGATGCATATAATGCTATAAGTTCGGGGTGCCGCACTTGTGAAAGTGTTCGGACTTATCACACCATAATGTGGGGAACTTAAGCCCCTGGTGTATTTAGCCATACCAAAGTGTACGGATGCGACATGTCATAAATGAACATATGTATAAGAAAGGAATGCAATTATAAGAAAAAACGTGTTGCATTGTTTATTCAAGAAATACTGCCATGAATGCAGAACGATACAAATAGTGCGATAAGCAAGGGATGGGACTATTAAACATGTCCCCCCCTCCAGGGGTAGGCTGCGGAATGGTGTATAAAACAGATTTAATGCTCGTAATGGAGACCACCTGGATATTCGTCGTAGCCTTTCTCCTTCCCTGGCTGTTGCATCGTGAGTTCGGCCGGTCTACTATCGGACAGGGCCTCTGGTGAACGGAGTCCTGTGGGTAAGAAAGAAAAAGGAAGAAAAGAGGAAGAAAAGGAATGACACACTTGGGAGCCCCTGATGTGGTTAAGCCGCATTCTCGGCCTGTCGTGGTCGTGCCCCTCCCCCTATGCCCATGGTATCTCCAGAGCGTAATGATATACGCGAAGGACCAGTCTTGCAATCTTGCGAGGGCTGGGGTTGGGGCCACATTGCTACGCGTGCTCGGAACGTGCCAGGTGGTCTTGTTGTAGGTTACTCCGGGCGCGTTTAGCCGTGTCCGGTCGCTTAATGGCCGGACTCGAGAATTGCCTTAAGAGGCTGCATTGTACTTCTACCGCGAGAGCCGCTGTATGCTCCTCCGTTCGGAGGGAGCATTCGGTGTTTCCGTTGACCGTGATGACTCCTCGAGGGCCTGGCATCTTGAGCTTGAGGTATGCATAGTGCGGGACCGCGTTGAACTTTGCAAACGCGGTTCGTCCAAGCAGAGCATGATAGCCGCTTCGAAACGAAACTATGTCGAAGATTAACTCCTCGCTTCGGAAGTTATCCGGGGATCCGAAGACCACTTCCAGTGTAACTGAGCCCGTACGACTGGCCTCTACACCTGGTATGACGCCTTTGAAGGTCGTGTTTGTGGGTTTAATCCTTGAGGGGTCTATGCCCATCTTGCACACTGTGTCCTGATAAAGCAGGTTCAGGCTGCTGCCGCCGTCCATCAAGACTCTGGTGAGGTGAAATCCATCGATGATTGGATCTAAAACCAATGCAGCGAATCCGCCATGGCGGATGCTGGTGGGGTGGTCCCTTCGATCAAAAGTGATCGGGCAGGAGGACCATGGGTTGAACTTCGGGGCGACTGGCTCCATCGTGTATACGTCCCTGAGTGCATGCTTCCGCTCCCTCTTGGGTATGTGGGTTGCGTATATCATGTTCACCGTCCGCACTTGTGGGGGGAATCCCTTCTGTCCTCTATTGTTCGGCGGTCGGGTCTCTTCTTCGTCATCATTATGCAGCCCCTTGCCATTGTTTTTGGCAATTAGCTTGCTTGCCTGCTTGAATACCCAACAGTCCCTGTTGGTGTGGTTGGCTGGCTTTTTGGGGGTGCCGTGTATCTGGCACGAGCGATCGAGTATTCGGTCCAAATTGGACGGACTCGGAGTAGTTCTTTTGAATGGCTTTTTCTGCTGACCGGGTTTGGAGCCTCTGAATCCACATTGACTGCCGTATCCTCATTATTGTCGCCGTTAATGCGGCGTTTGTTCTTGTTGCGACGCGACCTGCCATTGCGGTCCTTTGTATCCGGACTGCCGGAATTTTTGCTGAGGTTGTTACTGCGGGCTAGCCAGCTGTCCTCTCCCGCGCAGAAGCGGGTCATGAGTGATGTGAGGGCTGCCATGGATTTCGGCTTTTCCTGTCCCAGGTGCCGGGCAAGCCACTCGTCGCGGATGTTATGTTTGAAGGCCGCGAGGGCCTCCGCATCCGGACAGTCGACGATTTGATTCTTCTTAGTTAAGAACCGTGTCCAGAATTGTCTGGCCGATTCGTCTGGCTGCTGAATTATGTGGCTTAGGTCGTCAGCGTCTGGTGGTCTCACATACGTGTCCTGGAAGTTATCAAGGAATGCGGCTTCCAGGTCCTCCCAACACCCAATTGATTCTGCTGGCAAGTTGTTAAGCCAATGCCGAGCTGGTCCTTTAAGCTTGAGTGGGAGGTATTTGATGGCGTGAAGATCATCACCGCGGGCCATGTGGATATGAAGGAGATAGTCTTTGATCCAAACCGCGGGGTCTGTTGTGCCATCATAGGATTCAATATTCACGGGTTTAAACCCTTCGGGGATTTGATGATCCATTACTTCATCTGTGAAGCATAGTGGGTGTGTGGCGCCTCTGTATTGGGCTATATCGCGACGGAGCTCCAACGAGCTTTGTCTACTATGTTCGGCCCGGCCGAACTTACTGTGTCCGGCGCGACGGTTGTCGTCATGTATCATGGGGCGCCCACGCGATCCGTAGATCGATCTTGATTGTCTTGCCTTATCTTCCAATATATCTCGCAAGTCTGGAGCATTCCCCTGTGGCCTTGTGCTTTTCGAGCGATGCCGGGGTACGGTTCTAGTGGAGGGCCTAGAGGCCTCTCTGTCGCGGCCACGAGGTGCCCGGTCAGCCGCATTGTGCTCTGGTGATGCAGGTTTATATGCCTCCTCCTCTAATCGGGGGAGCAACTTGCATTTGGGGTAGCTTTTGGAGGGGCGTTCGAGCTCATGCTCTTCGGCCGCAAGGACTTCAGTCCATCTGTCGGCTAGCAGATCCTGATCAGCTCTAAGCTATTGCTACTTTTTCTTGAGGCTGTTTGCCGTGGCCATAAGCCTGCGTTTAAAACGCTCTTGTTCGACGGGATCCTCAGGCACGACAAATTCGTCGTCATCGAGGCTTGCCTCGTCTCCGGAGGGAGGCATGTAATTATCATCCTCTACCTCTTCGTCTGCCGCTCTCTCATGAGGGCTGGCTTCTCCGTCCTCCTGTGGTGAATCTTGCTGGAGGGGGTTGTCTTCGGCACTGTCTGGGGTATTATTATCTCCGGTGCCGGAATCGCCATTCTTGCTGTGGCGGGATTTAGAGCGGCGCCGCTGACGCCGGTGCTTGGGCTGTTTCTTGGAGGGGTCTTCCTCCGTTGTTCCTTCGCCATTCCCATCCTTTGGGATATCCACCATGTATATGTCGTATGACGAGGTGGCTTTCCTGTGCCTAGTAGGCGCTGGTTCTTGGTCGTCTCCAACATCGTCGTCCATACCGTCGATGTCTTCGGAGTCGAAGTCTAACATGTCGGTTAAATCGTCGACAGTGGCGACTAAGTGGGTGGTGGGTGGGTCTTGAATTTCTTCGTCGTCCGCATCACAACCGTCCTGACCGCAGTCCGGCCAGGGCTCTCCTGATAACAAGAGATACTTTAGCGAACTCAGGATGTCGCCAAAAGGTGAGTGCTGAAAGATGTCCGCGGCGGTGAACTCCATGATCGGCGCCCAATCGGATTCGATTGAAGGGGGCGCGGGAGGTTTGGAGTCCGGCAAGGAGTCCGGCACCTTGGAGTCACGAGCTTCAGAAGGGACAAAGTCAGTATTCGGCTCTATCGCCGTAGAGGTTGCAGCCCCTGAGGCGGTGTCTAACCACCCGTCCTTGATCTGCACAGCCAGCTCCGAATCGAGGGTCGGAGCGGACTCGTGTGCGGCCTCCAGGGCACTGTCCGGCAGCAGAGCTAAATCATGCCCATCGTGACAGTGCGGCGTGCTCGGTTGTGGCTCGAATCCATTGAAGATCAAGTCTCCGCGGATGTCAACCGTGAAGTTCAAACTTCCAAATCTGACCTGACGGCCAGGGGCGTAGCTTTCGATCTTCTCTAGATGGCCAAACGAATTGGCCCGCAGTGCAAAGCCGCCGAATACGAAGATCTATCCGGGGAGAAAAGTCTCACCCTGGACCGCGTCGTTGTTGATGATCGAAGGATCCATCGAGCCTATCGGTGACGACACAGAGGAACTCTCAATGAAAGCACCAATGTCAGTTACAAAACCGGCGGATCTCGGGTAGGGGGTCCCGAACTGTGCGTCTAGGCGGATGGTAATAGGAGACAAGGGACACGATGTTTTACCCAGGTTCGGGCCCTCTTGATGGAGGTAAAACCCTACGTCCTGCTTGATTGATATTGATGATGTGGGTATTACAAGGGTAGATCTACCACGAGATCAAGGAGGCTAAACCCTAGAAGCTAGCCTATGGTATGATTGTTGTTATGTCCTACAGACTAAAACCATCCGGTTTATATAGACACCGGAGAGGGCTAGGGTTACACAGAGTCGGTTACAATGGTAGGAGATCTACATATCCGTATCGCCAAGCTTGCCTTCCATGCCAAGGAAAGTCCCATCCGGACACGGGACGAAGTCTTCAATCTTGTATCTTCATAGTCTTGGAGTCCGGCCGATGATGATAGTTTGGCTATCCGGACACCCCCTAGTCCAGGAGTCCCTCAGGGACCCTGGCCTATAGATGGAGCCGGTCAAACTTGACCTCATTAGGTCGCATGTAGTCCTCAAATTCCGCAAGAACAACCGCGTTCTTGCTAACATGCCATGGGGAGCCAAGCCAGATGCGATCGCAATCCTGTTGTGCCTCGAATTCTGCCATGAACATATTCTCGCCCATCGATCTGAATTTCAGTCCTCTAGGGTTTCCCCAAGCTTGTCGGAGTGCATTAGTAATGGTTTGGATGTGTAACAGGTGCCTATGCAAAACCCTACCTGCCAGTACCCACTTCTTTGCTTCTCCTTCCTCTGTATCATCAATAATTAGAGGGGTCGCTTCCTCATCCGTAATCCCAAGCTTCCCGAGCGCCTCCTCTAGCTGCGCCCGAGCCGAGCTTGAAGAACTAGGTCCTGACTCGGTCTGCTTGCCGCCAGCCGATGAAACCATCTCTTGCCGGAAACAATGGACGCCCAGCCGGAGAGATCCGACAAGCGTTGTATGAGTCCGCCGAAACCCTAATCGATGCCAGCAGGGGGTTTTAGGTTTTCTGCCTAATTAACAACCTCCACATCAACTTTTACATAAAATCAACGTAAGATTACGTATGTGTAGCATTGCTGTGATGCAGATAGAGAAATATGCGTCTGCACGTACGCTATACTCTTTGGATTAGCCCGCAAGCCATGTTGCGACTGCACATATGAACTGCACATGTGCACCCGACGTGCTTGTTATGGGTGACTTTGCTGAGTCTCTCCAAGTACAGATATATTGCAACTCACAAATAACAACTATATATATACACGCACACACACGGCACACCCAATCATTCCGAGATCACCATAGTCATACAAGTAACATACACACAAGCAAGATCACACAACCCCCAGATCAACTACGTTCTACATACAGACAATTTTTTTAGAGAAAAAGGGCCTAGCCTCGGCTCCATTGATCACCAATTAAACCCAGCAAGTCAGGGTCTTGTAACAAGTGTTCTTACAGCCTAAAAAGGAAAACACAGCCAAAGGGAGGCACATCTGCCCTCAGCAAGGAAACATAAAAGGTTCTAGGAAAGACATAGCTCCAGTACATAGTCATCTCCACGCGTATCTTCTGCTTTATCATAACCCATCGAGCTGTGGAGATTACCATGTCACTGGTCACTGATCAATCATGATCATATCGCCCGGAGGACACCCGCACCTTCCATGATAAGCCTAGATCCGGCCACAAGAGGAGTGGGAGATTTCTTGCTATTTGTTCTAGCTTCCTCACGATCTCTTTTAGCTCTGACTTGATAGCATCTTGCTAGGCTACCTCCCACAATGATAGTTTTTTTGCAGTTTTTTCTCATGATCACCTACATACCAGACCAAATTGATCGGTTGAAACACATGTCATTCCTGCATTTCCAGAGAGCCCACAGGGCTGCAGCTTGCACTAAGGCAACATCAGTGTTGGGGCTATGATACCAACACTCAAACATATTGTAAATATTATCGCAGCTAGCTACACTGGTGACCTCCCGAACAAATCTCCACAGTTCCACAACAACGACACAATCAAAGAAAAGATGACAAGGAGATTCATGCTCAGAACAAAACAAACGGGATAGATCTGGAACATTTTGCCTCTTGTCAAGATTATCTCTGGTCAGAAGTTTATTCTTCATGATCAACCAGAGAAATATTTCAATTCTAGGGGGTATTTCCATGTTCCACACCACAGGAATATTCCCAGGAAGAACCCCCTAAAATTAACAATATGTAAAAGGATTTAACAGTGTACAAACATTTCACCTCATATTTCCATATAAGGGTGTCAGGTATGTCGCTCAAAACAAGGGTTTTGATCTCCTCGAAGAGGTTGCTCCAATCTATCATCATGCTGGGGGAGAAACATCTTTGAAAATTAATCTTGACATTACTCCCATCCCAGACCTCACTAATGGTGGCAGGTTGATCTACAACAATTGAATACAAACCCCAATATTGTGTTGCAAGGTTAACCTCCCCACACCAACTATCTTCCCAAAATCTAATGCTCTTGCCATTGCCCACTTTCCAATTATATCCAAACTTAGTAGCCTTAATGGCCCATAAAACCCCTTTCCAGAAAGGGGAAGCACCTACACTAGAACAAGTAAATATATTTGGGTTGTGGGTGTTATATTTAGAATCTATAATGTTCTCCCAAATCTTACCCTCATCTAGGAGATATCGTTTCCCCCAGGAAGCAAGTAGACAGAGATTAAAATCAGCCAAATTAGTGATCCCCAGCCCGCCAAATTTATTTTTAGTGGCTAGAGACCCCCAGTTGGCAAGGTGGTATTTATAATTCCCCTCATAATCATCTCAGAAACAATGAGCCAATTGGGAGTTTATCAGAGCAATAGCCCATTTGGGGAATTTAATTACCCCCATCAGCTATGAGGGGATACTAGCCAGGCAGGATTGAACTAGGGTTAATCTCTTGCCAATAGACAGGAGCCTCCCTCTCCAACCTGCCCCTTTTTTGATAATTTTGTCAACCACAGGCTGGAGATCCTCTTTTCTAAGCTTATTATAGTGAAGAGGGGCTCCAAGATACTTAATAGGGAAACTACCGAGTTTACAACCCATAACTTGGGAAAAATTATTAGCCCTGTCAATATTTATATTAATGGGGACCAGGTCACATTTATGGAAATTGATCCTCATACCTGAAATCTGTTCACTATAATTCCTAGGTTTGCAAGGGCGACTAGCAAGAGATATGACATCGGCTACAGCTCGAGCAATTGCAGTGGTGCTGCTCGCCTTCGTGTGTTGTGGGTTGGCCGAGGCCGTGGACAAAGCACCGATCAAATGGTTGAGGGCACACGCGACCTACTACGGCAGCGCTAACGCCTCTGACACCATGGGTAACTAGCTTATTGCATACTCATATACTATGCCAAATGGAGGGCCATATGCACCACTAGATGCACATGACATATATACCTCTGCTAAGTGTTTACATTGCTTAGTACGATGCAGGTAGCGCATGCGGATATGGCAACCTGTACTGAGCACAGTGCTATTCAAAGATGGCGCGGCGTGTGGATAGTGCTACAAGATTGCGTGTGACCGCAAGTTGGCAGACCCGATGTGGTGCAAACCCGGCGTGACCGTGACAATCATGACCAAATCTCTGCCCGCCTAACTATGCGCTCCCAAGAAACAACGGAGGATGGTGCAATCCAACGAGGCCACAGTTCGACATGGCGCAACCGGCCTGGGAAAAAGATTGGTGTCTACAAGGGTGTCATCTTCCCTGTCATGTACCAGAGGTACCTACACATAGAGTTATATATCATTGTTTTGTGCTTGAGTGAATGTTTACTAAATCCCATTTCTATAGGGTTCCATGTGTGAAGAAGGGTGGGGTGCGGTTCAAGATAGTTGGGCATGACTACTTTAACCTATTCAATGTGTTCAACGTCGCTGTTGTCGGATTGATCCAGTCGATGGAGGTGAAGAGCTCTGATTCAGACGATTGGGCACCAATGGCCCGAGGGTGCGAATTGGCACTCCCCAGCCAATCTTACCGGAAAAATGCTCTCATTCAGATTGACCAACATAGATGGGCAGACGCTTGTGTTCAACAATATTGTGTTGGCTGGATGGAAGTTTGGACAAACATTTTACGAGCAAACTGTCGTTCAACTGATCAACACAACAATCTAGGATGTTGTTGGTTTATGAGCATAACATCATCTGTTGAACCAAAGGCTGGAATTCATTTATTTGTTGTGTGGTGCTTAAAAATATTAATTGTAAGCACTACTTGTTGGCACATATTGATTGACTGGTCACCTCACTCCAATATCCTTGCACGTGTTTAACTTGTTGTACATATTTGTGTCTTTATTAATTTGAATTGTCTCCAAACATGATTAGCTCTACCAAATTACTTAGATGTTTATTCCCTTGGTTTGATTGTTCCTCAGGCGACTCATAAATAACAATCCCAAGTCAATAATAATAACTCACTAGTATTGATCATGGCTATCCTTGTAGGCCGTTCTACAGTGCAACCCATAACCGGTCTCCCCTCTCTCTCTCTCTCTCTCTCTCTCTCTCTCTCTCTCTCTCTCTCTCTCTCTTGTGCGCACGTGTGCATGCCAATACACTATAATATATTCATATTTATTCTTTGCTGATTCTATGAAATAAACAAACTAGAAGTATCGCTACAAAAACATATCCCATGCCTGTAGATATTTCAGCATCGAAAGTGCTAGTATTTGACTAGAGGGGGGTGAATAGGCAATTTTTATGAAAGTCTTCAAAACATGGGTGTTTCGAAGACAAACGATAGAAATGACCCTATTGATATGCAGCGGAAGGTAGACTACACTAGACAAGCCATAGTCAAGTAAGCACTGAAGTGAAAGCACGAAGACTATAAGCAGCTAGGTAGATTGGATCAGGATGGAAGATAGTATGAAGCCAAACAGACAACAGTCTTCACACAGTGAAGTCAAATAGATAAGGCAAGTAGGAAGACTTCACGAAGACAAACTGTAAGTAAGGTGAGAGAGGTAGGATAGAACCAGTTGCTCCGAGAGGACAAGGGATTTGTTGGACCAGTTCCAGTTGCTGTGACAACTGTACGTCTGGTTAGGGAGGCTGAGATTCAACTCATAAGACCACGTCTTCACCTTATTCCCCTTGAGCTAAGAACACTTAGTCCTCGCCCAATCACTCTGGTAAGTCTTCAAGGGAGACTTCCAAACCTTCACATACTTCATTCACCGGCAATCCACAATGACTCTTGGATGCTCAGAACACGACGCCTAACCAGCTGGAGGATTCACAGTCCTCAAGTGTAATAACACTCTTTGGCTCTGGGTGTTTTGGGTTTTGTCCTTGCAAGGATTCTCTCTCAAAGGGTTCGGAGGTGGTTTGCTCTCAAACGACAAAAGCCATGCACTAACTCTGAGCAGCCACCAATTTATGGTGTAGGGGGTGGGCTATTTATAGCCAAGAGGCAATCCAACCTGATTTGTCCAAAATGACCCTGGGTCACTAAGGAACTAACACGTGTCCAACGGTCAGATTTAGAACACATGTGACAGCTTGACTTGGGCTACAAGTAAAGTTGACTAATCCAGCTCTGGATAAGATTTGCTCTCATTGTCTTCGCTCGAAGACATAGGATTTGGTTGAGCATCACATCAGTCACTCTGACTTTGTTCACTTGGACCCCACTTAACAGTATGGTGGTTCCTATGACTCAACAAAGAAGAGAAGGAAACTATGAAACAACTATGTCTTCACACTCCATAGTCTTCACTCGATGTCTTCTCCTGTCATAGTCTTCAATGTGAATGTCTTCACAGACCACCATTGTCTTCAATGTCTTCACACATTTTTAGGGGTCATCTCTGGTAGGTAAACCGAATCAATATGGGACTACTACCTTTTCATCCTGCAATTCTAACAAACACATTAGTCCCTCAACCAAGTTTGTCGTCAATACTCCAAAACCAACTAGGGGTGGCACTAGATGCACTTACAATCTCCCCCTTTTTGGTGATTGATGACAAACTGGTTGAAGTTTTCAACGGGGATAAAAGTATGTGAAAGTTTAGTGTTGTGAGTATTGTCTTCATACATAAGACGAGGCTACCCCTAAAGATGTTCATATAAATGATTTGCGTTTGAATGCAAATGCACATGGCAGGTTTTGCTTTGTGGAGGCCATCATCAAAGTGTGAAGACAATTCATTATGCATATAGACAAATAATGAAGATAATGAAATGCATAATTAAAAATGGACTTCTGCAGAATGACTTCATGCGGGATTTATCATCGCATCACAGAGTAGCAGATAAAGTAGCAGACGACCATCAAGTTTAGGTGTTACAACTCAGAGAACCAAATTTATCCAAAGACGAGAGTTGTAAAACTTGGCAAATGTAATGCAGCCACCCATAAGGACCCGGTTGAAGACTATCAACTCATATGCTTCTCCCCCTTTTGTTAGTAATGACCAAAAAGGTTTGAAGACATAGAGCATCTACTCGTTCCCAGAAGGAGCAGATGGAGGAGCAGGGTCGACATTGGAGTTTAGTGGTGTAGAGGGGCCTGGTGCAGTGTCGATACGCGCCGAAGTGGTAGTTGGTGAAGTAGCATCATCTTCATCATCGATGACTCTGGCATTGACAGTGGCCGCTAAGGAGGAGTACTCAGAGTCTTCGAGCGATGGAGTCCGACGCAAGACAGCGTTCCTGGGAGGAGAGGAGTCAAATTTGAATCTCTCTGTGAAGCCATCTTGTTGAAGATCATCTTCAGAACTGAGTAATGTCAGACTCTTCCATGACCGCCGACAGGTTTCTTGAGTGACAAATGCGTTCTTGGTGGCTAGGTTGTGAATGCGATTAACATCCATCAAGATACTCTGCATTTGACACTTGAGCCAGAAATGATGCTTATCCTGTTTCTGATGTAAGGCCACGAGAAGCTCTTGGTCATTGAGCACACGAGATCTCTTTTGAGGCCTTTGAGCAATAGTGCTTTCAGTGGCTTCAGTATGGGCATGATGAGGTGCACGAGTATTTCCAGCCAAAGGATAAACACGAGTGGCAACATGAACTCCTTCAACATGTTGAGTGAAACTTTGACGATAGACATTGTGAAGATAAATTGGCTCCTTGGTAGGCTCTGGGTAAATGGCTTCGACAGACATATCAACCTCTGGCAGGAATATGAGATGGTTGCGCGCAGAGGACTGATAGTTGACAGCAGAGTGAAGCTTGATAAGGTGCATTACCCATGGAGCATAAAACTTCAGACCAAATATATCTGAGCCAGATGCAGCAAGTTGTTGAATAAAGAAATACTGAGCATTGAAGCTGATGCCATTGAGAATATAGAAGACCAATGTCTTCATTGAGCCTTCAAGCTTTGCTGCAGAAGAATGTCCTTTGATGGGACATAGAGTTTGCCTGATAATTTGATAGATGGTGCGGGGAAGATACTCTAGGTCTTCAACAAAGAATTCCTTAGGATATTCAGCAGCTTGTGGAAGAGGCTTCATCATACTCAGCATTTGGCTCATGTTGGGCTCAGGCCAGTAAGCTCAATCATATCAAGAGCTTTGGCTTCATGATGGACATTGCCTGTCATCCACTCAAGGACCCAAGTTTTAGTATCCCTGTTGTAGCTGCGAATGTGAAGTGTAGCATAGAATTGTAGGAGAAGCTCTTTATTCCAATTTTCCTTGTCGGTCACAAACTGCAGAAGGACAGCATCTCTGAAATAGTCTAGGGCTTCTTCCAAGCAGGGCAGTCCAGCAATGGCTTCATAGTTTAGACGCATATGAGGAAAAATGCGCCCTTGATTGTATAGGACACATGAATAATAACTGTGCTGCTGATAGCTCCAGAACCGATCAGATGAAATTCTTGGCCTTGAATATGGGTTCTTGGCACTATCAAAGAAGGTGTTGTGTTCAATGAAGCCATTCACATTGAACGATCCTGGCGCTGATGCAGTACCTGGAAACCTTGGCAGCCTCGGTTTTGGCTTCTGGACCTGAGGCCTGTGCTCCACATGATAATCAAATTGAGATCCAGGAGCAGGCGGAGGAACCAGAATAGGCCATCTAACAGTGACAAGCTCACCTTGATAAAATGCTTGCTCAATGGTGTGAGGCCTTGGAGGCGGTACAGGAGCAGTGGCATTGGCAAGGGGTTCAGACTGCACATTGGTTGCAGGTGCATCATTGGCTTCAGGCACCAGATTAACTGTAGGCGCCACATTAGCTTCAGCCATGACAACATCATTGGCTTCGGTAGTGTTGTTGGAGGGACGTCTCAGTATTTTCAATCTCCACTTGAGTAGCTGGAGGGTTGGGCATAGACACGTTCTCCTCGAGAACAGTTGCTTGATTGTTGAGGGGTGTGACAACACGCTCTTCTTCTTCATGGGGTTCTTGATTTTCTTCGGCTGATGCAACCGGTATGTCTTCAGCAGCCTTGGCTTCAGACTCAGAGACATTCACAGAAGGAGTGGCTTCAGGAAACACTTGACGTGCTACTGAGTTGGGTTGCACTTCTCCTGTTGGAACGCTCGGCATAGCGACTTGTGGCCTTGGTCCTTTGCGAAGCCTACTGAACACAGGCGTGGCTTTTGGAGTGGGAGTTGGATGGACCACATAGTCATCATCATCAAGCACCGGAGTGGTGACTTGAGGTGGGGGAGTATTGGTAAACTGTGACTTGGAGTTTCTGGTTGGGGGTGATCAACCCACAATGTATCCTGAGCGATTGGCGTCAAGGGACGACCAATGCTGATGATTTTGCTATTCATGAGAACAGTCGATGATACCATATGGTGCTCAATCTGAGGAAGAACTTCATCATCTTCAGTTGTGGTGGGGTCAACAGTTGGATCTTCTTCATCTTCAGGAGCCTCTGTGAAAGCAGGCTCATGAAGTACTAGATGACGCTCTTGGTGAGGGGATGCAGGACGAGCAACTGAGAGGGGCTCGACAAGAAGGGGCTCTGTAGGAGCAGCCCGATTCTTCTTAGAAGATTTTGTCTTCCGCTTCTTGGTCAGTGGAGCATCATCAGAGACATTCTTGTTCTTGTGTTTTCTCGCTTCAGCCTCGACTGCCCTTGTCTTCTTAAGTTCTGAAGCAACTATGGGGACCTTAGGCTTCGAGCCTGTCATGCTGGCAGGGAAGACAATGTGAGGTGCTTCCTGACCAGATGCTTCAACTTGGGCCACAGTTGGCTTCTTCTTTTTGGCAGCCATCTTGGGGTCGATGCCTGGACGCCCAAGAGCCTTACGCTTTTCAGCTTCATTGTGAGCCTGAACACATTTTGCAGCGAGGTGTTTCATCTGCTCTCTTGAACCTTTTGCTTCTTCTCGTTTCTTGTGAAATGCTTCCTTGAGATCATGCAACAGCTTCTTGAAGTTTTGAGCATCAGTGACATTGAGCTTGGCCATGTGCTTCTTGAACTGAGCCTTTTCATAGTCAATTTTGTTCTTTAGCTCAACTATTTTCTGAGCCAGAGCTAGCTCATTTGCAATGGCACTGTGGAAAGCGACACTGATGCCAATGGGAAGTTGAAGATCACCAATGCTGAGATCCAGATTGGCAAACCACTCATCAATGAATTTATTTAGGATGTCCACATCAAAGAGGGGCAAATCTTTAAAGATTTCCGCCTCTTGTTTGCTCTTAATCAGCAGCTCAAGAGCATCTTCACCAAGATCATCATCACTTGACAAATCAATGGCTTCATTCTCGTTCCTCAGAATGGCAGCTGGGGTCTGTGCTTGACCAGAACTCAGGATGGGCTTTGTCTTTTGCATATACTTCTCGGTCTTCTTGGAGACACGAGAGAGGTCTTCAGATTGCATACTTGATGCAGGAGGGGCAGTTGCCGATGGCTTCACACGTGAAGCTTTTGGTACAACAGAGGGTTTTGAAGCTTTAGATTTCTTCTGGTTCTATGGCTTAGGAGGAGCTGGCGCTTCATCAGAATCTGCATCATCAGCTGAGTGATCCACAGCGGCCCCTTGAACTGCAGTGTGAGTGATGAGGCCTTCGAGGTTGTAGAAGGGGTCGATTTCATTGGGATTGGCATCACGGGTGCCATCAGCCCAAGGAACAGATGGACTGGGGTTGAAGTCAAGTCCAAATGCTTTCTTTTTTTCACAACAGAGCCCTTGGCAAACTTGAAGTTGCGCTTGAACAGATTGTCTTCACGGCATCATAGCAGAGAAGATGGGTCAACATTCTCTGGCTGTGGTCTGCGAACCATGCACAAGTAGAAGACTTGATCAATAGCTTCAGACAGGGACTGGGGTTGAAGATTTTTGTATAATATATCTCCCCAAGGTTGCTTGACGGCATTCTTATCAGCATACTCTGCAGTGACAAATCTGTACTTAAACCACTCCTCAACCCAATATCTTCGAATCCATTGGATTCGAGTTTTGCGTTCACCATAGGTTTCTTCAAGGTCTGTCTTGTACATTTCATGCAGATCTAGAGGCAAATCTTTGGATGTATTCCCACGGCGCTGTCTGCCGCCCTTTCTAGCTAACTTTTCTGCTGCCATGAAGCTTAACCTGAAAGGCTTCAGAACTTGCAAAGGCTTCCGACGACTGGTCAGACAGGAACTGGCTTCAGGAGAATTGATGTGACTCTGTAAGAATTCTGCAAATGAATGCAGACTATGAGAATCAAGGGATTCTCCCACGGACATGTACCTGTGACAGCATTAGAGGTGCGAGGGAAGGGGAAGAGGTCGTGCATTCTTAGAAGATTTTGAAGATAAATCAGTTTGAAAAAATTGACCTCATAACGCGAAGACATTCACTTATATATTGAGAGTTGGTTCTAGATTTGTACGAATCCAAGAATAGGTAGAAGTGAGGAATCTAACTTGTAGTGAAGCATAAGTGAATATACTAGGCAGAATATGAGATACAGAACATGATAGATTCAACTTTGGAAGCATAGAAACCACTTTTGGTAGAGAAGGATGAATCTATCAAATCAAAAAGGCAATAAAAAGTAAGTTTTCAATTACCACACGAAGAACTGCTAGACAGAACGGAGTTGGAGGTCGAGCAGTTCAATCTCCCGTGCCCTAACTCGGCGATGGAAGACACCTACGGCGGCGGCGGAGAAGACGAGGTCCACGGCCGGTGTGAGGACGACATCGGTGAGGTCGCGGTAGCTAAGCGCTTCGTCACCGGCGTCGTCAAGAGCTAGTGGTGGCGCTAGGGTTTGAGCGAGGTGTGGAGGTGGAAGAAGGATTTTTGACCGCGATGTGATGCATATTTATAAGGAAAGGGACAGCACATCACAATTGCTCAGGTGCCCCTGGTGGTTCACATCTGAGGGACACGTGGCAAACAGGCAACACATTGGAAGTTGTTCCATGTTCCCACGCACGCCTGGATTGTCGGGTGGTCGTTCCGGCTTCTCCGGTTTTCAGGTAATAAGGATGCAACATTAAAAACAGAATAAATGTTTGCCAGATTGTCATCTGCTGACAAGGACTTAGAGAAGACAATCGAAAGGTTTCAATAGAATGCATATGATTTGGACAGATAGAGTTGAGGTAGAAGCATAGAACATGTTAGGGTCCGATCACATTCACTTAGATCAAAAGATTCAAGAGTGAAGGCATAGCTATAAGTGAATGTTGTGGA
>NC_041387.1:521135407-521154261 GCF_002162155.2 Triticum dicoccoides | reverse complement strand
TATATATGAACCAAATCAACATTGAAGATAGATCATGAAGATAAATTAATGTTGAAGACAACCCAAATGCGAAGACTTTGCAATTGTAGCGCCAAGAGAAACACTTCAATAAGAATTTGGTGGTGGCGTTACCCACCGTATAGGAAGTATTAGACCCAGACACGACGCACAATTATCGTGGCGCTCCGAAGTCAAATTCCACATTAATGTATTCACACTCAGAAGGTAAGTCTTCATTAATTGAAGATATACGTTACTTCGTGTGTTGCACATCTAAGTCGTCAACAAGCATACGCGTTAGGATGTGTGTCCATTCACAGGACATTCGAGGATTCTAAGATATTTAGCTCACACCGCAACTTGCAAAACCTTTTCTCAACCAAGGGCTTAGTGAAGATATCAGCCAATTGCTCTTCAGTGTTGATGTGAATGATATCAATGTCTTCCTTGTTGACATGATCTCTGAGAAAGTGATGATCGATCTGAATGTGCTTTGTCTTCGAGTGCTGAACTGGATTCTTGGAAAGCTTGATGGCGCTTTCATTGTCACAGAAGAGTGGCACATTCTTCGTGTTGATGCCACAATCCTTGAGAGTTTGCTTCATCCATAGAAGCTGAGCACAGCATGATCCAGCAACAATGTATTCAGAATCAGCAGTGGAGAGAGACACACAGTTCTGCTTCTTTGGAGACCAACAGACAAGTGATCGACCAAGAAAGTGACATGTTCCTGAGGTGGACTTGCGATCAACCTTGTCACCGGCATAATCAGCATCAGAATATCCCACCAGATCAAATGTTGAGCCCTTTGGATACCATAATCCTATCGTTGGGGTGTAAGACAAATATCAAAGAATTCGTTTCACTGCTAGGTGATGTGACTCCTTTGGTACCGCTTGGAATCGGGCACACATGCAAACGCTAAGCATTATATCTGGCCTAGATGCACATAAGTAAAGTAGGAACCAATCATGGAGCGGTATACCTTTTGATCGAACTCTTTACCATTGTCGTCAGGACCCAAATGACTTTTGGTTGGCATTGGTGTCGTGTATCCTTTGCAGTCTTGCATTCCAAACTTCTTCAGGCAGTCTTTGAGGTATTTCTCTTGAGATATGAAGATGCCATTTCTCTGCTGATGGATTTGAAGACCAAGGAAGAACTTCAGCTCACCTATCATGGACATCTGATATTTCTCTAGCACCATGTGCCCAAACTCATCGCTCTATCTCTTGCCAGTGCAGCTGAAGATAATGTCATCCACATAGATTTGGCACACAAACAGTTCACCATCGTATGACTTCGTGAAGAGTGTTGGATCTAGTGAACCAGGTTTGAAGCCTTTGCTCTTCAAGAAGTCTTTGAGCGTGTCATACCAAGCGCGAGGAGCTTGCTTGAGGCCATACAGTGCCTTGTTGAGCTTGTACACCATATCAGGATGTTTTGGATCTTCAAAGCTAGGTGGTTGTGCAACATACACTTCTTCTTCAATCTTGCCATTGAGAAAGGCACTCTTCACATCCATTTGGTACAGAAGGATATTGTGATGGTTGGCATATGCAAGCAGTATGCGAATGGCTTCAAGTCTTGCCATAGGAGCAAATGTTTCATCGAAGTCAATCCCTTCTATTTGAGTGTAACCTTGAGCAACTAGACGAGCCTTGTTTCTGACAACTTGACCATGTTCATCTTGTTTGTTGTGATAGATCCATTTGGTGCCAATGATATTATGCTTGCAAGGATCAGGACGCTAGACTAGTTCCCAAACATTGTTCAGCTCAAACTGATGAAGCTCTTCTTGCATGGCTTGAATCCATTCAGGTTCCATGAAGGCTTCATCAACTTTCTTGGGTTCAGATATTGAGACAAATGCAAAGTGCCCACAGAAATTTGCCAGTTGTGTTGCTCTTGAATGAGTGAGTGGACCAGGTGCATTGATGTTGTCAATTATCTTCTCAATTTGTACTTAATTTGCAACATGGGGATGTACTGGACGAAGATTTTGCCCTTGCAGATCATTGTCTTCAGCTTCAGCATTGACTTCAGGCTGAGCATTGTCGTCATGTTGACTTGGTGCAATGATGAGTTCATCTTTAGCCTGAGGTTCGGACGGTATGATCTCTCCAGTACCCATGAGCTTGATAGATTCACTAGGAGGAACTTCATCTAGCACATTTGGCGGGTGCTCTCTTTGCAGCCGTTATTCTCATCGAACCGCACATCCACAGTTTCAACCACTTTATAGTGAAAGAGGTTGAAGACTCTGTAGGAGTGTGAGTCCTTTCCGCAACCAAGCATAAAACCTTCATGTGCTTTCGGTGCAAATTTTGAAGTGTGATGTGGATCCTTGGTCCAGCACCTAGCACCAAATACTCTAAAGTAACTGACGTTTGGCTTCTTACCAGTTAGCAGCTCATATGAAGTCTTCTTCAGAAGCTTGTGAAGATAAACTCGGTTGATGATGTGGCATGCAGTGTCAATGGCTTCAGGCCAGAACTTTCTTGGAGTCTTGTACTCATCTAGCATCGTCCGAGCCATCTCGATGAGGGTTCTGTTCTTGCGCTCCACGATGCCATTCTGCTGAGGTGTGTAGGGAGAAGAAAACTCATGAGTGATGCCAAGTGTATCAAGGTAAGTGTCGAGGCTGGTGTTCTTGAATTATGTGCTGTTGTCACTTCTGATGTGCTTGATCTTGACACCGTAGTTTGTCATGGCACAATTGGCGAAGCGTCTGAAGACATCCTGCACTTCATTCTTATAGAGAATTATATGCACCCAGGTATATCTTGAGTAATCATCAACAAAAACGAAGCCATAGAGACAAGCAGTGGTAGTAAGAGTAGAGTAATGAGTAGGGCCGAATAAGTCCATGTGAAGCAGCTCGAAGGGTTGAGATATCGTCATGATTGTCTTCGAGGGATGCTTGGCCCTAGTCATCTTCCCAGCTTCACAGGCACCACACAGATGGTCTTTCTTGAACTTGACGCCTTCGATGCCCACGACATGCTTCTTCTTCGTGAGAGTGTACAAGTTCCTCATGCCCGCATGTCCTAGCCTCCGATGCCAAAGCCATCACTCTGAAGCTTTTGCTAGAAGACATGTGGCTAGCTGTGGTCCTGCTGAGAAATCTACCATGTACAGATCATCTTTTCGATACCCTTCAAAGACTAGAGATTTGTTAGATTCCATAAGGACAGGGCAACGATATTTTCCAAACATCATAATCATATTCAAATCACATAGCATTGATACAGACATTAAGTTGTCCATGTGCTGATCCTTTGAGATTGCAACTCTACCAAGACCCAATACCTTACTTTTACCAGTGTCAGCAAATGTGATATGACTCTTATCAGACGGCCGAAGAGTTGAATCCATCAGAAGAATTCACCAGTCATGTGGTTGGTGCAGCCACTATCCATAATCCATTCTGAAGCATGAGGTGTCATAGCCTATAGTACAGTTTGGGGGATAGGCTTCATCAAGAGAGTTGTGAAGCATAAACATTTGACGAACAAGTGGAACATAGAAGTTCAGATCTTGGTTAGGATAGATAGGATGAGTCAAGGAATCCCGGGACGAAATACATAGTAAGACCATTTGGGTATTTTATCTTGCGCCCCACAAGATGTTTAAGGTCCCCAGCATAAGCATTAGACAACTTTGATTTCCGGCTGGAGACCTTTCCCTGCAAAAGAGAGTTAAGTTTTCTTAACAACCCACATTTTTAGGGGTGGCTTAGAAGCAATGGGTCTAAGTGCAGCATCTGAGAACTTCGGCTTTGAAGACCTAGCAAATAGCCTTGCAGGAGGAGAATAATACTCATATGAATAAGCAGAAAAGTTCTTAGACTTATGAACATAGCGGTTGATGAAAAACGCTCATATTCAAAGGTCTGAGTATGATTTCCCTGCAAAACATTGGTGTTAGGGTGACTCAGGTGTGTCCTCTGTTTGTATGAAGCCTTTGGACCATGTGAAGCCTCCGGTCTGGGGTTTGTCTTCTTCCCTGGTGGTGTTGTAACGACATTTACGGGAAGACTTCTGAGACACCTTTTGGGTACCCAAATCTTCTTAAGAGGTGGTCCATTCCTGTAGATAGTACCAATATACCTGCCAAACACTTCACCATTCTGATTCCTGAACAGTTTATAGTTTGCATCAAAGGATTCATCAATGATAATTAGGTTAGCACTAGTGAAGCTAGATAAGGTAGATGGATCTACTGATGGTCCCTTAGCAGCAACCCATGTGGTTTTGGGGTACTACTCAGGCATCCAGTAAGAACCATCAACATTCATTTTCCTCTCGAACCCAACACCCTCTTTCCTAGGGTTTCGGTTCAGAATCTACTTTTTAAGGACATCACATAGTGTCTGATGCCCTTTGAGACTTTTGTGCATTCCTGTCTCAAGTAATGACTTCAACCTGGCATTCTTATCAGCAATAGTAGTGGTATCCTCAGATGAGGGGTTAGTTACCACATCAGCAGTTGAAGATATTGCAATAGTAGTAGCAGTTGAACATTCAGCAACAGAGACAGCATTATCACGAATACATTTTAGACATGGTGGTTCAAATCCTTCCTGAGTGGAACTGATCTATTAAGCATGGAGTGATTCGTTTTCCTTTTGAAGATCTTCATGAGTCGATCTCAATTTCTCAAGTTCCTGCTTCCTTTGAAGATAATCATAGGAAAGCTTTTCATGAGAGGTTGAGAGCGATTCATGACGACTTTCAAGTTCCTCATACTTAACATGAAGATTTTTTATGTCTTCAATTAAGGACTAAGATCGGGTCATTTCCATGTCCAACAGGTCATCGCTTTTGTCTGACAGTTTTTGAATGTGTTCCATGGCATTCTGTTGTTCAGTTGCAATTTTAGCAAGTGTTTTGTAGTTAGGTTTAGATTCACATTCAGAGTCATCTTCACTTGATGTTTGAAAGTAAGCATCGCGTCAGTTTACCTTGGCACCACGTGCCATGAAGCAGTAGGTGGGGGCAGAGTCATTCTCATCCTTGGCATCAACGTTGGTGACGAGGCCATTGTCTTCAGTGTCGAATATAGACTTGGCGGCGTATGTAGAAGCTAGAGCCAGGCTTGCCACTCCAGAATCAGATTCCTCCTTGGACTCCACCTCTGCCTCCTCAGATGCAGACTCCTCCTCTGAATCCATCTCCTTGCCAACAAAAGCATGAGCCTTGCCAGATGATCTCTTCTTGTGTGAACAGGACTTCGACGAAGACTTGGAAGAAGACTTTGAGGATTTCTTCTTGTTGTTGTCATCAGAATCATAGTCCTTGCTCTTCTTGTTATTCTTTGTCTTGGTGTCCCATTGTGGCCACTCAAAGATGTAGTGACCAGGTTTCTTGCACTTGTGATAGGTTCTCTTCTTGTGATAACGAGAGGAAGCTTCATCATTCCTTGAGCTGGATCTTGAAGACTTTCTGAAGTCTTTCTTCTTGGTGAACTTATGGAACTTCTTCACGAACATAGCAAGCTCCTTTCCAATGTCTTCAGGATCACCAGAACTATAGTCAGATTCTTCTTCAGACGAGGAGACGGCCTTTGCCTTCAAAGTGCGAGTCCGTCCATAGTTGGGACCATAGATATCTCTTTTATCAGATAGCTGGAACTCATGCGTGTTGAGGCTCTCAATTACGTCAGATGGATCGAGAGTCTTGAAGTCAGGGCGCTCTTGATCATCAGCGCCAGGGTGTCAAATGAGCTGTCGAGAGATCTCAGTAGTGTCTTGACGATTTCATGCTTGGTGATCTCAGTGGTGCCGAGTGCATGAAGCTCATTGGTGATGTCAGTGAGGCGATCAAATGTGAGCTGGACATTCTCATTGTCATTTCTCTTGAAGCGGTTGAAGAGATTGCGAAGAACAATAATCCTTGAATCTCTCTGTGTTGATACGCCTTCATTGACCTTGGAGAGCCAGTCCCAGACCAGCTTTGATGTTTCCAGAGCAGTCACACGACCATACTGCCCCTTGGTCAGATGACCACAGATGATGTTGTTGGCAGTTGAGTCCAATTGCACGAACTTCTTGACATCAGCAGGAGTGACACCTTCACCAGTCTTGGGAACGCCGTTCTTGACGACATACCAGAGATCGACACCAATGGCTTCAAGATGCATGCACGTCTTATTCTTCCAGTAGGGGTAATCAGTGCCATCGAAGACAGGGCACGCGGCGGAGACTTTAATTATCCCTGCAGTCAACATAGCTAAACTCGAGGTGGTTAAACCGAATCACACAGAACAAGGGAGCACCTTGCTCTGATACCAATTGAAAGTGCTAGTATTCGACTAGAGGGGGGGTGAATAGGCGATTTTTACGAAAGTCTTCAAAACATGGGTGTTTCTAAGACAAACGATAAAAATGACCCTATTGATATGCAGCGGAAGGTAGACTACACTAGACAAGCCATAGTCAAGTAAGCAATGAAGTGAAAGCACGAAGACTATAAGCAGCTAGGTAGATTGGATTAGGATGGAAGATAGTATGAAGACAAACAAACAACAGTCTTCACACAGTCAAGTCAAACAGATAAGGCAAGTAGGCAAAGACTTCACGAAGACAAATTGTAAGTAAGGTGAGAGAGGTAGGATAGAACCAGTTGCTCGGAGAGGACAAGGGATTTTTTGGACCAGTTCCAGTTGCTGTGACAACTGTACGTCTGGTTAGGGAGGCTGAGATTCAACTCATAAGAACACATCTTCACCTTATTTCCCTTGAGCTAAGAACACTTAGTCCTCGCCCAATCACTCTGGTAAGTCTTCAAGGGAGACTTCCAAAGCATCACAGACTTTGTTCACCGGCAATCCACAATGACTCTTGGATGCTCATAACGCGATGCCTAACCGGCTGGAGGATTCACAGTCCTCAAGTGTAATAAGTCTTCAGATCACATGGACAGAAAGACTTCAATGATGCCTAACACTCTTTGGCTCTGGGTGTTTTGGGCTTTGTCCTTGCAAGGATTCTCTCTCAAAGGGTTCGGAGGTGGGTTGCTCTCAAATGACAAAAGCCGTGCACTAACTCTGAGCAGCCACTAATTTATGGTGTAGGGGGTGGGCTATTTATGGCTAGGAGGCAACCCGACCTGATTTGTCCAAAATGACCCTGGGTCACTAAGGAACTGACACGTGTCCAACGGTCAGATTTCGAACACATGCGACAGCTTGACTTGGGCTACAAGTAAAGCTGACTCATCCAGCTCTGGATAAGATTTGCTCTCATTGTTTGCGCTCGAAGACATAGGATTTGGTTGAGCATCACATCAGTCACTCTGACTTTGTTCACTTGGACCCCACTTAACAGTACGGTGGTTCCTATGACTCAACAAAGAAGAAAAGGAAACTAAGAAACAATTATGTCTTCGCACTCCATAGTCTTCACTCAATGTCTTCTCCTGTCATAGTCTTCAATGTGAATGTCTTCACGGACCACCATTGTCTTCAATGTCTTCACACATTTTTAGGGGTCATCTCTGGTAGGTAAACTGAATCAATATGGGACTACTACCTGTGTTATCCTGCAATTCTCACAAACACATTAGTCCCTCAACCAAGTTTGTCGTCAATACTCCAAAACCAACTAGGGGTGGCACTAGATGCACTTACAAGCGTGAAAATTTACCTTTCCCGGAACTGATTTCAGCTATCGTGAAAAGTTCACTTGAGATACAATCGGCGTAAAAGTCCTACCAAACAGAAACAAGAAAGAAAGTGCAACAATTAATGAGATAGTATGGCATAAATCTCGAGAATATCAAATTTAAACTCAACTAAAAGATGAGTACATAATGCACTCATCAACAACATGTAGGTATATATGGTGGAAACTCGTAGAAGAATTTTGGCTCAAGATTTTGGATATATAAGAAAACATATCATACTTAGTGCGAAAATGGCTGGCAATGGTGGGAATTTAAGATCAACATCCAAAACATGCAAGAGAATTATATATAAGCCGCTCTAACATCGAACCGTACGCGAATGGGTGCAATGACAAGCATGTGAGTTTCTTGCTTTTGTTAAAATTCACATTTACCAAATGTGAATTTTGTATTGATTATGGTAGGTCGCTAAGCCCCTGAAATGACAATCGGATTAGCAAGGTCATTTGACACCAATAGTTCTTTTGAAATCATTTTGGTAATAGGTTACTATTGTTGTTTATTTGCAGAAGATGACACCCGTGCAATTGAGGAGACCATGGCATTTCTCCTTTTATTAGTGAGGAACTCCTCCTGAATGAAAAGAGAGTGTCATACTCTTGTGGGCATCTTCCATGACATAAATTATTTTAAATCATCTAGATTTTATAATGTCTGGACTATTGAAGCATATCAACCATGTGCAATATCCTACAAACAAAAAGATCCCTCGCATCGCCCCCTCCTTGGGGCAGCATGGGTAGCGGCGCTAGCTTGATTCTCCGCCTGGGGGTGGAGGGTGAGGGAGTCCTGGATTAGGGGGTATCCGGATAGCCGGACTATATACTTTGGTCGGACTATTGGACTGTGACACCCCAAAATTTTACCTCGTTTTGTTAATTAATTTTTTGCCAGGAAATTAAAAAAAATTATTTTCTGGGCTCCCTTTTTATTTTTGGACCATTTTTTTCTCTCTTGTTGTTATGGAGTTTTCCCCAAAAAGAAAACTTTTCAAATATGTTATTGGACTTGTTTAACCTCTCAAGAAAAAAATTTCTTCTATTAGTAGAACTAATTACATAATTAATTTGCTTGATCTTTATTTTCTTGAAAAATGGTTTTCCAAGATTATATGGCCATATTTGAACTACAACCATTTGATAAATTCACTTAAAATTTCAAGCAAAATTTGGAGATGTCAAGTGATGTTTAAAATTCACTTTTATGCAAAAATAACATTTATTCATGAAATATTTTGAGCTCTACACCCAATTCTCTTCTCTGGTCCAGTGGGCATTTTTGCACTACAACTCATTTAAATATTTCTTTCTAGCTTCCACCAAAATTATGGGATGTTAATAGCAGCATATGATTCAATTTTTATGCAAAAACCCAGTGATGTTCTTTGAAAGATTTGAGTGAATCAACCTCTTTTCCATTCTGGTCCAACTTGAGGATTTGTACAGCAACTACTTCTTAAGTTGCTCCCTTACCCATGAGCCTTCTCCTACTTGTAGTCCTCCATGCTAAACCTCTAAGTCCAGGAGCATGCACCTATTGGATCGTTTTTGGTTCATGAAATGATGCCATTCACCTCCTGTCCAGAAGTGGAGTTCTGCAAAACTTGCACTAACAAGTTTGTGCTCTTCACAAACTAACCTCACCACCCTCTCTTCCATCCAAAGAGACACTGATCTGGAGAATTTGGCCACCCCAAGTTCTGCCTCGATGCCCTTGGCATTTTGACAAACACCTGGAGTGCATGGACAGATTTGACATGAGTTTTGGTTTGCATTGTGGACCTAATCCTCTGACCCAACAGGCATGTCCACTAACATCCCAGCTACCCCTAGAGTAAACCTGCTAATCCCCAGCTCCAACCAAGCCACCTAGCAGGCCATGGCATTTCGTCGAGGAGATGGTGGGCGTGCACTGGACGCGCCCAGAGCACGCCAACTGCAGCCACACATCCGAAACCGCCGCGTCGCGCCCCTGGTTTTGCCACTCACTGTAGAGCCATGCCACGCACTCCCCTTCTCACCACAACGCGCCAAGCCGCCCTGGCATGCCTACAGCACCGCTGACAGAGCCCTTGGCGGCACGCCGGCGTCCGCAGCGCGTCTCGGCCAGGTCAGTGCCGCCCAAGCCGCCAGCGCTTGCCACCTGCCTCCTGGAGCAGTGCGAGCTCATCCGCAAGCGTGTCCCCTAGCGCTCGTCGCCGCCACGTCGCCCAAGCTACAGAATGGCGGTTCGCCGTCATCCTTATCGCCGGCCGCCTCAGAACCGACCTCGTTGCGCTATATAAGGAGGCCCCCGAGCACGTTCCATTGGCTAAGCAGCCTCAGCATGCTCCACTAGCTCTCCCGTGGCAGCCAACCGACCCGGGGAGGTCTTCTTCCCCGTCTCCGGCAACTGCAGCCGCCGCCACTGCCCCGATCATTCCGGCGCCACCAGGGCCTCCCCCTCTCCACTCTCTTCACCAGGAACTCCCTCTCCCCCTTGTGAATCCATCCCCTGCTCAATTTTGATCGAGAACCACTGCGGGGAGAAAATCACTTTGCCCGACGACCACCATCCGCCGTGAAGCTCACCGTCGGCAACTCCGTCCACCCCAGAGACCATATCAACCACCGGAGTGACCGTCTTGATCCCCTAAGCACACGGATGGCCTCCGTTTTCCGAACGGTGCCGTCATTCGCTGGCGAGCCTCGCCGGAGCTCCGCCTCTGTTTCGGCCGGAGGAGGCGGCGCGCGCGTGGACTGGTCAAACCTGACCAGTGGGCCAGGCGGGCCCACTGTCAGTGACCACGCACGGTCCATGCAGGATAAGTGGAAACGTATTTTTAGAATACGCCTTCGACGTGGTCAGTCCGAATCGTTCTTTTCTTTTTTCTGTTTTATTTTCTTTAAAAAGAACAGATTTTGACCACAGCTTCGACTGGCTATAACTTTTTGAATATAACTCCAAATGAATTGATTCTTTTTCCTACCTCTCTCAAATTTAATCTAGTTTATTTTAAGATTTATTTGAAAAAAAAATAAACAACTTTTTGTGCTGTTTTTGAATTTGTGTGTTAATTCAAATTTATTTCAAAATAGGACTTTGGAGAGAGAGAAGAAAACTTTCAAAAGTTTTGGAGTGCACCCTGCCTTTCCACACCTTGAAGGCAAGCATTCTGAACCTCGGCATAATATTTTTGGTGTGTTCGTTGACACGTTTATAACACCACCTCATTTCGAAGGACTTGTTATTTCATGTGATATGATCATTTGCATGGATGCATATTAGTGATTTCCATGCTGTTGGAAATGAATACACTTGTGATGATAATCATCCTCATGTGCCTTGCATGCATGCTGGAAAGAATCTGGGAAAACCTCTGCCTTGGGTAGGCATGAGTTTGTCGCCGGTCTCCGTCAGGACGGGTATGTCCGGTATGGCATACTGAGGTATAGTGAGCGGTGATTCTGTTGGTTGAAATATTTTCATTATTCATGTCATGCAGGGAAATTTATAAACCTCCTAAGTCGACCGTAGATCGAGTCTTGTTCCAGTAACCCCCATACTTGTTTTGTACTACCACTCGTCTCTACAACAAGTAGAGTACGGTTCAGTAAATTGTCAACCTCTTTCTAGCAGACACCGTACAGAGGGGCCGGGATGAGGGTACCACGGCCATGGATTAAAGCCAGTCATCCGGTCAGGGGGCATGGGTGTTTCGGTTGTAGCCGAGGGGGTAGCTTCCCCAGTTTTGCGCGCGGTATAAATTTTGTGATCCCATGCTAATCGAGGTTGTAGCCTCCCCACTTAGAGTTTTGCTTAACGAGTGTCATGGGTGATTCCAGACACCGGTGAGTTAAGCTGGTGTGTGCAAGTCAGGTGCGTTTTCATTTAAAAGACCATAGACGGAATTAGTCCCGATGGACTAAAGGAATCCGTTACTCGTGGGTAAAGAGTACACCCTCTGCAGAGATTAAACCTATTCGAATAGCTGTGTCCATGGTTAAGGACTACAGTCTGGGATGGGTCAAGTGTCGGTCTTAGTGTCGGTCTTCAGAGGTGAAACTGTTAAACCAGAACTGGAAATCACAACTTGTGACTTGTGATATTTATGATTATTATTTTTGTTGTGGACTAACCCGTGATATTATTATCGAATGTCACTGGATGGTTCTACCTCCTGGATGTTCACTATGTTTTCTTTTAAAAGCCCTTTATGTGGTGTCGCTAAGATGCCCGACTGTGGCATTTCTTTTAAAGCCCTTTATGTGGTGTCGCTAAGACGCCCGACTATGGCATTTCTTTTAAAGCCCTTTATGTGGTGTCGCTAAGACGCCCGACTGTGGCATTTATTTTAAAGCCCTTTTTGTGGTGTCGCTAAGACGCCCGACTATGGCATTTATTTTAAAGTCCTTTATGTGGTGTCGCTAAGACGCCCAACTGTGGCATTTCTTTTAAAGCCCTTTATGTGGTGTCGCTAAGATGCCCGACTGTGGTATTTCTTTTAAAGCCCTTTATATGTGGTGTCGCCAAGACGCCCGACTGTGGCATTTCTTTTAAAGCCCTTTATGTGGTGTCGCTAAGACGCCCGACTGTGGCATTTCTTTTAAAGCCCTTTATGTGGTGTCTCTAAGACGCCCGATTGTGGCATTTCTTTTAAAGCCCCTTTATGTTATTTATTGTCATAATTTTAATACTACTATGTTATTGCACACTCATAAATAACATGCTCGCATGCATCAAAGTTTTTATTATCTTTTGTGACTGACGTCATGATGCATAAAATTTTGTTGGCACATCATTGTTATATTATACCTGTGTTCGTAGTGTTTGCGAGTACATTCAAAGTACTCACTGGCTTGTCCCTGGCTATTGTCTTGGCCAGATCTCTTGCGCGGAGAGGAACGACCGTGATGACAGCCTCGGAACCTAAGCAACGGTGATAGCAGCCTCGCGAAGATAGGAGTTAACCTAGTCAGCTGTTCCTGTGGGAAATGGAGTCCCAGAGACACTAATGATTCACAACCCGCTTCCGCCGTCAACCACTAGAAACCATTTGTTGTACTCACAGACCAGAATGGTCTTGTACTACATATGTTGTATTTTGCTTGGAATTTCTGTATCAAGTTGGTGCCTCATCAGCTAACAGTTATCTTAGGGCTGGTGAGCACAAGGGCCATTTTCTGGGAATTAATACCCGGAAAACCGGTCGTGACAAACTTGGTATCAGAGCCAGGCTGACCATTGGCTAATCCTATCTTAGCCAGGCCGAAAAACTTAGGCAAACCAACCCACCAGACCATAACCAAACCCCAGCCAAGCTTCTCGTGCAAGATAGCCACACAGTGACCCCGACACTTTTGGCAGTCGGTGCCAACCTATCAACCTAGCATGTCGATCCCGCGCTAGTGACCAGCACCCAAGATGTCTCCTTCACAAGCGTGCGAAGGAAGACTCCGTCCCCTTTTTCTATAAAAGGGGCACGCTAGCCCCAACCCAGCACAGCGCATTCTCTACCCCCAAACCGAGCCATAATGCCTGGCCCCGTCGTGCACAATGAAACCACAGCAACCAACCTTGGAGGTTTTGTGACCATACTCGCAAACCTCACCCGTCGTGCCTATGCGTTAGAAGAGCCCCCAGAATATGTTGTGTACCAAGGACCCATGGGCGGTGAAAGCCGTAAGTTCTGGGCCAGTGTGCACATCTACGGTAGGGGTCTATCTCCAGAACGCCCCTACAGGTTCACCGGAAGGACAACTTCCTTTGAGGCACAAGCCATCCAGCTAGCTGCTCGAGAGGCTATAGTTCAACTCCGGCAGTTGTCGCCCAGAGTTAACTGTCGCTCGTTCTACTACTACCCCAAACGCGAAGGGTATGGTAGACCACCCCAAGTTGCCAACGGAGATCACGAGATGGATCCTGCATTGTTGCACCTGGTGCGCTATGTAGGTGCACTAGAGGCACTATTCGATCAAATCACCATTGATCTGATCACAGCTCGTGGAGAGCTGGCTCGTCGAGCCCCAGCAAGAGGAGAAGACGAGCCCGACGCCGACAACCCAGTCGTGCTGTTCGGACACCCGATCGAGACCCTGAGGTCAGCCTCAGCCGTCAACCGAGATGCTTTGATGACCCCAGAAGTGCTTTGTCGCCTTTTGGGAACACACTCCAACGGGATTGTGGCCAACAATCCCCGCGATGGTCATCATCGCTACCCCGACCCTGCAGTTCCTCCACATCCCCGGCTAATTCCAACGGTGAGAACCATGGAGAAACCTCGACATCCACAAGGCACGCCCGTTTGGATATAAATGAAGTAGACTAAGTCACCCGAGTAATGCTGAGTCTCAGTGTACCCTCACTTTATAATCGTATGACCTTGTGAGTTAATGCAGCCTATTGTTATGCCTCTGTTTTAATAGTAGCCCTGCAGGATTATGTCAGCACGCAGTTGCATATTGTTCCGAGCACAGCTACCAAGACCAACCCCGACAACCCCACAGTGATACGTCACTTTAGTGAGGTATGTATCTGTGGCTTTGACCTTGACCCTTGGAGCTAAGCTGGCAAATTTATTACCTTTCACCACGGTAAAATGACCCAGCTTCAGTGCTATAAAAAGGCCACCTCGTGACCTTACCAAGCACCCCACCCCTTGTGCACCACCCTCACAACCTTTTCTTGACATGCTGAGCCCTAGTATATATCTGAGAACCCCAGATGCAACCCCGGGTAGCTTCGTCAAAATATTGTGGGACTTTACCTGCAGTACCATGGGTTCTACCCAGCCACCCCAGTACGAGCTGTTCAAATCGAGAATCACCCCTTCCACCTCGGAATATTGGGCAGCAGTACACATCCCTCCCATAGACCCCAATCAAGATCCAACGGAGGTTTCCTTCGTGGGGAAATCTATGCCAACCCCACACCTGGCCATAGAGGCTGCTGCGAAGGAAGCGATTGCTCGTCTTCGATCCGCAGTACCCTATGCCCGCGAATGAGTATATTATTATTTTCCGAGCCGTACAGCACCCGGAGGAGTAACATCTTTTCTCGGTGGGTAGATTGAGAGAGACCCAGTGCTAGCCAACCTTATCCAGTATATCATTGCTCAAGAGCACTTGAACCAGCGAGTAATGGATTATCTCCAGAGTCTCGCTGATTTGAATCCTCTAATTGCCATCGGCAGACCACTGAGGCCCGACCCGGAGAGACACATACATCGACTGGTCAATCCACTCCCTCCGATAGAAGAGGAGTGTATTCCATTGCCAGAGACTTTTTCTCGAGACCCTGTCTAGTTACCATTCTCATTTTAGACGTCACTGCTGTGTGTGTTATTTCAGCATTTATTATTACGTTGTAACTTATGCATGGTACCTCAAATTTGTGCGACGAGTCGAGTATTTAGTTCCTACTAATATGAGTAGTTTTCATTGTGATAAACCTTTGTTACCGTGAAAATCCTGGAATGAGATTTCTTTTCCCTGAGTTGCTGCATCGTTTATCCTCTCACTATATGAATTGTTTAATTCACAAAGCACCACGGCAGCAGTCTCACAACCGCTCAAACACATACACTGCATGCAAAAACCCGTAACCGTGGAGTATTTGTTTTTCACAACGGCTCTTAGCAAATCTCGGGGACGAGATTTTTCTTAAGGGGGGTAGTGTTGTGACACCCCAAAAATTTTACCTTGTTTTGTTAATTAATTTTTGGCCAGGAAATTAAATTTTTTTTATTTTCTGGGCTCCCTTTTTAATTTTTGGACCATTTTTTCTCTCTCTTGTTGTTATGGAGTTTTCCCCAAAAAGAAAACTTTTCAAATATGTTATTGGACTCCAAATTAATTTGCTTGATCTTTATTTTCTTGAAAAATGGTTTTCCAAGATTATATGGCCATATTTGAACTACAACCATTTGATAAATTCACTTAAAATTTCAACCAAAATTTGGAGATGTCAAGTGATGTTTTAAAATCACTTTTATGCAAAAATAACATTTATTCATGAAATATTTTGAGCTCTACACCCAATTCTCTTCTCTGGTCCAGTGGGCATTTTTGCACTACAACTCATTTAAATATTTCTTTCTAGCTTCCACCAAAATTATGGGATGTTAATAGCAGCATATGATTCAATTTTTATGCAAAAACCCAGTGATGTTCTTTGAAAGATTTGAGTGAATCAACCTCTTTTCCATTCTGGTCCAACTTGAGGATTTGTACAGCAACTACTTCTTAAGTTGCTCCCTTACCCATGAGCCTTCTCCTACTTGTAGTCCTCCATGCTAAACCTCTAAGTCCAGGAGCATGCACCTATTGGATCATTTTTGGTTCATGAAATGATGCCATTCACCTCCTGTCCAGAAGTGGAGTTCTGCAAAACTTGCACTAACAAGTTTGTGCTCTTCACAAACTAACCTCACCACCCTCTCTTCCATCCAAAGAGACACTGATCTGGAGAATTTGGCCACCCCAAGTTCTGCCTAGATGCCCTTGGCATTTTGACAAACACCTGGAGTGCATGGACAGATTTGACATGAGTTTTGGTTTGCATTGTGGACCTGATCCTCTGACCCAACAGGCATGTCCACTAACATCCCAGCTACCCCTAGACTAAACCTACTAATCCTCAGCTCCAACCAAGCCACCTAGCAGGCCATGGCATTTCGTCGAGCAGATGGTGGGCGTGCACTGGACACGCCCAGAGCGCGCCAACTGCAGCCACACATCCGAAACTGCCGCGTCGCGCCCCTGGTTTTGCCACTCACTGTAGAGCCATGCCACGCACTCCCCTTCTCACCGCTACGCGCCAAACCGCCCTGGCATGCCTACGGCACCGCTGACAGAGCCCTTGGCGGCACGCCAGCGTCCGTAGCGCGTCTCAGCCAGGTCGGTGCCGCCCAAGCCACCAGCGCTTGCCACCTGCCTCCTGGAGCAGTGCAAGCTCATCCGCAAGCGTGTCCCCTAGTGCTCGTCGCCGCCACGTCGCCCAAGCTATAGAATGGTGGTTCGTCGTCGTCCTTATCGCCGGCCGCCTCGGAACCGACCTCGTTTCGCTATACAAGGAGGCCCCCGAGCACGTTCCATTGGCTAAGCAGCCTCAGCATGCTCCACTAGCTCTCCCGTGGCAGCCAACCGACCCGGGGAGGTCTTCTTCCCCGTCTCCGGCAACTGCAGCCGCCGCCACTGCCCCGATCATTCCGGCGCCACCAGGGCCTCCCCCTCTCCACTCTCTTCACCAGGAACTCCCTCTCCCCCTCGTGAATCCATCCCCCTGCTCAATTTTGATTGAGAACCACTGCGGGGGGAAAATCACTTTGCCCGACGACCACCGTCTGCCGCGAAGCTCACCGTCGGCAACTCCGTCCACCCCAGAGACCATATCAACCACCGGAGTGACCGTCTTGATCCCCTGAGCACGCGGATGGCCTCCGTTTTCCGAACGGTGCCGTCATTGGCCGGCGAGCCTCGCCGGAGCTCCGCCTCTGTTTCGGCCGGAGGAGGCGCCACGCGCGTGGACTGGTCAAACCTGACCAGTGGGCCAGGCGGGCCCACTGTCAGTGACCACGCACGGTCCACGCAGGATAAGTGGAAACGTATTTTTAGAATATGCCTTCGACGTGGTCAATCCGAATCGTTCTTTTCTTTTTTCTGTTTTATTTTCTTTAAAAAAACAGATTTTGACCACAGCTTTGACTGGCTATAACTTTTTGAATATAACTCCAAATGAATTGATTCTTTTTCCTACCTATCTCAAATTTAATCTAGTTTATTTTAAGATTTATTTGAAAAAAAATTAAACAACTTTTTGTGCTGTTTTTGAATTTGTGTGTTAATTCAAAGTTATTTCAAAATAGGACTTTGGAGAGAGAGAGAAGAAAACTTTCAAAAGTTTTGGAGTGCACCCTACCTTTCCACACCTTGAAGGCAAGCATTCTGAACCCCGGCATAATATTTTTGGTGTGTTTGTTGACACGTTTATAACACCACCTCATTTCGAAGGACTTGTTATTTCATGTGATATGATCATTTGCATGGATGCATATTAGTGATTTCCATGCTGTTGGAAATGAACACACTTGTGATGATAATCATCCTCATGTGCCTTGCATGCATGCCGGAAGGAATCCAGGAAAACCTCTGCCTTGGGTAGGCATGAATTTGTCGCCGGTCTCCGTCAGGACGGGTATGTCCGGTATGGCATAGTGAGGTATAGTGAGCGGTGATTCTGTTGGTTGAAATATTTTCATTATTCATGTCATGCAGGGAAATTTATAAACCTCCTGAGTCGACCGTAGATCGAGTCTTGTTCCAGTAACCCCCATACTTGTTTCGTACTACCACTCATCTCTACAACAAGTAGAGTACGGTTCTGTAAATTGTCAACCCCTTTCTAGCACACACCGTACGGAGGGGCCGGGATGAGGGTACCACGGCCATGGATTAAAGCTAGTCATCCGGTCAGGGGGCATGGGTGTTTCGGTTGTAGCCGAGGGGGTAGCTTCCCTAGTTTTGCGCGCGGTATAAATTTTGTGATCCCATGCTAATCAAGGTTGTAGCCTCCCCACTTAGAGTTTTGCTTAACGAGTGTCATGGGTGATTCCAGACACCGGTGAGTTAAGCTGGTGTGTGCAAGTCAGGTGCGTTTTCATTTAAAAGACCGTGGACGGAATTAGTCCCGATGGACTAAAGGAATCCGTTACTCGTGGGTAAAGAGTACACCCTCTGCAGAGATTAAACCTATTCGAATAGCCGTGTCCATGGTTAAGGACTACAGTCTGGGATGGGTCAAGTGTCGGTCTTAATGTCGGTCTTCGGAGGTGAAACTGTTAAACCAGAACTGGAAATCACAACTTGTGACTTGTGATATTTATGATAATTATTTTTGTTGTGGACTAACCCGTGATATTATTATCGAATGTCCCTGGATGGTTCTACCTCCTGGATGTTCACTATGTTTTCTTTTAAAAGCCCTTTATGTGGTGTCGCTAAGACGCCCGCCTGTGGCATTTCTTTTAAAGCCCTTTATGTGGTGTCGCTAAGACGCCCGACTGTGGCATTTCTTTTAAAGCCCTTTATGTGGTGTCGCTAAGACGCCCGACTGTGGCATTTATTTTAAAGCCCTTTATGTGGTGTCGCTTAGACGCCCGACTGTGGCATTTCTTTTAAAGTCCTTTAT
>NC_041387.1:521134961-521135285 GCF_002162155.2 Triticum dicoccoides | reverse complement strand
ATGGCATACTGTGGCATTTCTTTTCCAAGCCTTTTATGTGGCGTCGCTAAGACGCCCGACTGCGGCATTTCTTTTAAAGCCCCTTATGTGGTGTCGCTAAGACGCCCGACTGTGGCATTTCTTTTAAAGTCCTTTATGTGGTGTCGCTAAGACGCCCGACTGTGGCATTTCTTTTAAAGCCCTTTATGTGGTGTCGCTAAGACGCCCGACTGTGGCATTTCTTTTAAAGCCCTTTATGTGGCGTCGCTAAGACGCCCGATTGCGGCATTTCTTTTATAAGCCCTTTATGTGGTGTCGCTTAGACGCTCGACTGCGGCATGAGTT
>NC_041387.1:521071696-521134834 GCF_002162155.2 Triticum dicoccoides | reverse complement strand
GACGCCCAACTGTGGTATTTCCTTTAAAGCCCTTTATATGTGGTGTCGCCAAGACGCCCGACTGTGGCATTTGTTTTAAAGCCCTTTATGTGGTGTCGCTAAGACGCCTGACTGTGGCATTTCTTTTAAAGCCCTTTATGTGGTGTCGCTAAGACGCCCGATTGTGGCATTTCTTTTAAAGCCCCTTTATGTTATTTATTGTCATAATTTTAATACTACTATGTTATTGCACACTCATAAATAACATGCTCGCATGCATCAAAGTTTTTATTATCTTTCGTGACTGACGTCATGATGCATAAAATTTTGTTGGCACATCATTGTTATATTATACCTGTGTTCGTAATGTTTGCGAGTACATTCAAAGTACTCATTGGCTTGTCCCTGGCTATTGTCTTGGCCAGATCTCTTGCGCGGAGAGGAACGACCGTGATGAAAGCCTCGAAACCTAAGCAACGGTGATAGCAGCCTCGCGAAGATAGGAGTTAACCTGGTCAGCTGTTCCTGTGGGAAATGGAGTCCCAGAGACACTAATGATTCACAACCCGCTTCCGCCGTCAACCACTAGAAACCATTTGTTGTACTCACAGATCAGAATGGTCTTGTACTACATATGTTGTATTTTGCTTGGAATTTCTGTATCAAGTTGGTGGCTCATCAGCTAACAGTTATCTTGGGGCTGGTGAGCACAAGGGCCATTTTCTGGGAATTAATACCCGGAAAACCGGTCGTGACATGGACCGTGAAGATACAAGACTCAAGACTCCGTTCGTGTCCGGATGTGACTCTCCTTTGCATGGAAGACAAGCTTGGCGATCCGGATATTAGATCTCCTTCTTTGTAACCGACTCTGTGTAAACCCTAGCCCCCTCCGGTGTCTATATAAACCGAAGGGTTTGATCCGTATAGGGACAATCATAATCATCATAGGCTAGCTTCTAGGGTTTGGCGTCTACGATCTCGTGGTAGATCAACTCTTGTAATACTCATATCATCAAGATCAATCAAGCAGGAAGTAGGGTTCTACCTCCATCGAGAGGGCCCGAACCTGGGTAAAACATCGTGTCCCTTGCCTCCTGTTACCATTAGCCTTAGACGCACCGATCGGGACCCCCTACCCGATATCCACCGGTTTTGACACCGACATTGGTGCTATTGAGAGTTCCTCTGTGTCCTCACTGCAAGGCTTGATGGCTCCTTCAATCATCAACAACAATATGGTCCAGGGTGAGACTTTCCTCCCCAGATAGATCTTCGTGTTCGGCGGCTTCGCACTGCGGGCCAATTCGCTTGGCCATCTAGAGCAGATCGACAGCTACGCCCTTGGACATCAGGTCAGGTTCAGGAACTTGAACTACACTGCCGATGTCCGCAGAGACTTGATCTTTGACGGATTCGGGCCTACGCCAGGAGCGCGGAATAGTCACGATGAGCACGTCTTAGACCTGTTGTCGGACAATACTTGGGATATCGCACCTGCGGGAGCTCCGGACCTAAATCCGGGGTAGATTGCGTCGTCCGGGGACGGGTGGATAGACCCCGCCTCTGAGGCCGCACACTCATCAGCGGTAGAGCCGAACACAGATTCCATCGCCGAGGAAGCCTGTGTCACCGGACCCCCGGACTCGTGTCTGGCTGTATGTTCCAGACCGCGCGCCCCCAAGCCCGCCGAATCTGGTTGGGCTCCGGTAATGGAGTTCACCGTTGCGGATATCTTCCAGCACTCGCCCTTTGGCGACATGCTGAACTCATTAAAGTCTCTCTCTTTGTTAGGAGACTCTCGGCCGAACTATGTCCGGCTCGAGTGCGAAGCAGGTGACGAGGGAATTCGTTGCCCACCCACCACCCACTTCATTGCCACTGTAGACAATGTAACAGACATGCTTGACTTCGACTCTGATGACACCAACGATACAGACGTTGGCGCATGGGACGATTCCGAACCACCGCCCATGGGGCGCTGGACTGCCACCTCATCATATGATATATACATGGTGGACACCCCTAAGGAGGACGATGGCGACAAAACGGAGGATAAAAGCCCCGGAAAAAAGCCAAAACGACGGCATAGACGCCGCTCTAAGTCCAGCCACAGTAAAAACAGCGATAACAGCGCTAGAAAGATCGACACCCCAGTCAACTCCGAAGGCAACAACGACCATATGGACCCAGCAATGGAGCAGGATGAGCCAGGTCACGCCGAACAAAGCCCAGAGCAGACGCCCGATCACAGTGATCCTGAGGGCCGAACTCATCAAACCGCCCCAGGACAGGAGCACAGTCCATACGACAATGCATTCATCATCCCGGAAACAAGTTTGGAACGAGATAACCTCCACAGAAGGCTTATGGCCACTGCGAGAAGTCTAAAGAAGCAGAAGCAAAGGCTTAAGGCCGCACAGGAAACGCTCAATCGCAGATGGAATAAAGCGCTAGACACTAAAGAAAAATACGGCGACAATCGCCATGCAAAGATCTATCCAAAGCGCAAGCTCCTGCCAGAATTCAACGATGAGGCCGTTCCACCGAAGAACAATACGGCTAGTAGGCCGGACCAACCACTTCATAACCACAGTAGAGTAGCTACTAACGCCGCACACGATTTACGCAAGCTCCTGGATAAAAAGGCCGGCGCGACCAGGTCCATCTATGGATCTAGAGGACATGCTCCGGTGCAGGATTATGGTCACCAAAACGATCAGACTGATCGAGTACCAGTTCGGAATCAGCACCGGACACAACAACAGTCGACAGCATGCCACAACACGTCCAAATACAGAGGGGCCGCTCACCCTCTGTGCTTCACCGAAGAGGTACTGGACCACGAATTTCCACAGGGTTTCAAACCCGTGAACACAGAGGCATATGACGGAACGACAGACCCTGGGGTATGGATTGAGGACTTTATCCTTCACATCCACATGGCTCGTGGGGACGACCTCCATGCCATTAAATACCTTCCCCTCAAGTTGAAGGGACCAATTCGGCACGGTTGAAAAGCCTCCCCAAGAACTCAATCGGAAGTTGGGAGGAACTTGAGGATGCTTTCAGGGCCAATTTTCAAGGAACCTATGTCCGACCTCCGGACGCTGATGATCTAAGTCACATAATTCATCAGCCCGGAGAGTCCGCCCGCAAGCTTTGGAATAGATTCCTCACTAAGAAGAATTAAATTGTCGATTGTCCGGATGCCGAAGCCCTAGCGGCCTTCAAGCACAGTATCCGGGATGAGTGGCTCACCAGACACCTCGGCCAAGAAAAGCCGAGGACAATGGTAGCCTTAACAAGCCTTATGACCCGCTTCTGCGCGGGTGAAGATAGCTAGTTGGCCCGTAGAGGCACCAGCGACCCAGGCACATCCGAAATCAGGGATGGCAACGGAAAGCCATGGCGCAATAAAAACAAACGTCGAAACAAGGAAGAAAGTCCGGACAACACAACGGTCAATGCCGGATTCAGGGCTCTCGACCCGGTCAACAAAAGAAGCCATTTAAAGGCAGCAAAGAGGGACCGTCCGGCCTGAACAAAGTCCTGGACAGACTGTGCCAAATTCATGGCACCCCCGAAAAACCTGCGAACCACACTCATAGAGAATGTTGGGTCTTTAAGCAGGCCGGCAAATTAAATGCCGAACACAAGGGAAGGGAAACACCAAGTGAAGAGGAGGATGAGCCTCGCTAGCCAAACACTGGTGGACAGAAAAAATACCCACCAGAGGTAAAAACAGTAAATATGATCCACGCGGCTCACATACCCAAGAGAAGGCGCAAAAGCGCACTCAGAGACGCATACGCTATGGAGCCCGTCGCCCCCAAACTTAACCACTGGTCGGCCTGCTCGATCACCTTCGATCACAGTAAGTACCTGACTAGTATGCGGCACGGAGGATCAGCTGCCTTGGTGCTCAACCCAATAATCGACGGATACCATCTCACTCGCGTCCTCATGGACGACGACAGTATTCTCAATCTAATATACCATGACACTGTCCGCAGGATGGGGATAGACCCATCCAGAATCAGCCAAAGTAACACCACCTTTGAAGGGGTGATACCAGGCGTTGAAGCCCGCTACAGGGGCTCCCTCGTACTAGAGGCGACATTCGGTTCCCCAGACAACTTCAAAAGCGAAGAACTACTCTTCACCATCGCCCCCCTCCAAAGTGGTTATCATGCATTGCTCGGGAGAACGGCCTTCGCCCGCTTCAACGCAGTACCGCACTATGCCTACCTCACTACAACAAGACCCCCCTATAACAACACAAGATTTGCAACGCCTTAAGTATGTGTTGCAAAGGATCTACAATAGCCACGCATATATGCGTTGAGAACTCTATAGTTTATAGTTGCTTGTTGTGTGAACAACAACGAATACTTTGTGTTGCAGGTTGTGCGTTGCCATTTTGATAAATATAGCAACATTTTATTTATAAGATAATAATATAAATGCACTGTGCAGGTCGCATGTTAGTATTTATTATATTACATGATTGAAAAAGAAAAAAAGTGCTCAACCCAATAATCGACGGATACCATCTCACTCGCGTCCTCATGGACGACGGCAGTATTCTCAATCTAATATACCATGACACTGTCCGCAGGATGGGGATAGACCCATCCAGAATCAGCCAAAGTAACACCACCTTTGAAGGGGTGATACCAGGCGTTGAAGCCCGCTACAGGGGCTCCCTCGTACTAGAGGCGACATTCGGTTCCCCAGACAACTTCAAAAGCGAAGAACTACTCTTCACCATCGCCCCCCTCCAAAGTGGTTATCATGAATTGCTCGGGAGAACGGCCTTCGCCCGCTTCAACGCAGTACCGCACTATGCCTACCTCACTACAACAAGACCCCCCTATAACAACACAAGATTTGCAACGCCTTAAGTATGTGTTGCAAAGGATCTACAATAGCCACGCATATATGCGTTGGGAACTCTATAGTTTATAGTTGCTTGTTGTGTGAACAACAACGAATACTTTGTGTTGCAGGTTGTGCGTTGCCATTTTGATAAATAGAGCAACATTTTATTTATAAGATAATAATATAAATGCACTGTGCAGGTCGCATGTTAGTATTTATTATATTACATGATTGAAAAAGAAAAAAAGTGCTCAACCCAATAATCGACGGATACCATCTCACTCGCGTCCTCATGGACGACGGCAGTATTCTCAATCTAATATACCATGACACTGTCCGCAGGATGGGGATAGACCCATCCAGAATCAGCCAAAATAACACCACCTTTGAAGGGGTGATATCAGGCGTTGAAGCCCGCTACAGGGGCTCCCTCGTACTAGAGGTGACATTCAGTTCCCCAGACAACTTCAAAAGCGAAGAACTACTCTTCACCATCGCCCCCCTCCAAAGTGGTTATCATGCATTGCTCGGAAGAACGGCCTTCGCCCGCTTCAACGCAGTACCGCACTATGCCTACCTCACTACAACAAGACCCCCCTATAACAACACAAGATTTGCAACGCCTTAAGTATGTGTTGCAAAGGATCTACAATAGCCACGCATATATGCGTTGGGAACTCTATAGTTTATAGTTGCTTGTTGTGTGAACAACAACGAATACTTTGTGTTGCAGGTTGTGCGTTGCCATTTTGATAAATAGAGCAACATTTTATTTATAAGATAATAATATAAATGCACTGTGCAGGTCGCATGTTAGTATTTATTATATTACATGATTGAAAAAGAAAAAAAGTGCTCAATGATACTCGAACCGGCCACCTTCCTTTAGAATGGAGGGAACGAGCCAACTCGGATAGGTGCTTCCCGTGTTTTCTGTTCAGGTTTCACCTTAATGACAATGCGTTCCCAGCTGGGCCTTAGAAAGTCGGGGCCCATAAACATGCGCACTGGGGCTAGCGAGCCGGGCCGCCCATGATTTTTGTACGAATTCTCAAAACAAAAGTTGCTACTTGTACGTGTATGTTTGTCTAAAAAAAACTTGTACGTGTATGTTCACTTGAAATCCGACAATTTAGGAAATCAGGAATCTATTTATAAAAAATATATTTAACTAACTCTATTTTACTAGGTCTACAAAATTAAGTAGTGAAAATTGTTATTGTAATTTTGAAGAGTGTTCGCACTTCTTGGAAAACATGGAATTTTTTAAAATAAAAAATGGGAAAAATTCGTTGTGAATTTTAAAAATGTCATCATACAATTAAAAAATGTTTATCATGTATTTGATAAATATTCATCATCTATTTTAAAAATTATACATGCTCTATTTTAGCAATTGTTCATTGTGTTTTTCAATAATGCTCCTCATAGATTATCAAAAAGTCATAGTGTATTTAAAAAATGTTTACTGTGAATTCAAAATTTGTTCATCGTGTATTTAGACAAATGTCCATAAATTTCAAAGGAATTATGTATTTGAGAATAAAGTTGATCGTGTATTTTAAACATGTTTGTTGTGTATTTCAAAATGGTCATCAAGTATTTTACATGTTTAATTTATATTTCAAAAGGTTTATTGTGTGTTTAGAAATATTCATCACATATTTTAAGTTCTTTATTGCGCAGTTAGAAAAAGTTCATCATATATTTAAAAGTTTTCATATATAAAAAGTATTTAAAATGAAAAGGAAAACATGGGAAAACATATAAAAATACGGGTTCCTTGTTACTGCCTCGGTCCCCTTCCTCTCTTTGGTCCAGTGACCTCGTTATTAGCTTGAGGAGTGATGACTCTGCCATTTCTCTGATCTAAGTTCTAGTATCGCATTGCTTTCTCTAGGGTACTGGTTCCTTGGTGACGTTGACATGGCGGTGACGACAATGGCACATTGAGATAAGGACTTTCTGAACTCTCCTTAGGGATGATGCTTGATCTGGCACTGACGAAGAGCCTGTGAGGATATGTATTTGTTTCTTTTCTCTGGATCGTGTTATTTGTTGTGTCAACGAAGGGCAACTGTTGGTTGGCTATTTGTACAACATCTTTGACTTCTTCTACTTAATTTTGCAGCATTGCGTGGTTTTCTCCAACCCTCTGGGTCACTAGGTGAACACTGCAAGCATGTGTTATGTGGTGTAATTTCTCAGTAGATGTTCCTTTTGTGGTTTATAGATCTCGTTGCTATGTACAAATGTCTATTGTGTTTTCAGAGCCTTGTATGATAAGGGCGCTTGTGGGTGTCTCTTTTTCGTGCTGTCGATTTAGTGTAATTTTCAAAATGTAGTCTAAATCTTCGTTGGTGGAGTCGTCTGCGTTCCACGTCCTGTTCTTCCCCTTGTCTAGCGAGATCAACAGTCATGAGCCCCGGTAAGTGAAGCCGTGTGCGCCGACAGAGGCCCACATGGGACACGAGACATTCCATTTCCTACCCTTTCCAGAGTTCACCATGTGGACATCGCATGTCGAGGCGACGTCCACGATCGACATGGACGGTCCAGCCTTGTGGTCGTTGCAACCCCGTGCGAACAACGCGGAGCTGTCGACGTTCCCGTCCATGATCGCCAGTGTCACCTCCATGTCTACCATCGCCGTGATCGCATTGCAGCCGTCGTGAGCGCTACGCGCGGCCTTGCAGAGCGCACCGTATTGGTCAACGAAGTTTGGGGTCCTCCGCTACCATGCCTCCATGGCCTCTTTCACTCGCAACTCGTCGTTGATTTGGCCCTCCGCCATCTGGTGATGCCTGGGAGGGCGAGGTTGTAGTGTTTGTCCTCATGCGCCAGTCGAAACGCCGACACCGGCACCAGTTGCTCCTTCGACATGACGACGTTGATGTGTTCCTGCGCCTACTCCATGGTGAAGTCGGCATAGACCAGTGCAGGTCCTGGCTCGTCGTTGGACGCCACCCCCATCATCGGGTCACCATCGCTCACCTCAAGCATCATCGGGTCACCATCTCTCACCTCAGGCAAGCTCATTGGCATGCAGGGCTCTATCCGTCGCACATGAAAGGCCTACCATCTGACCGCAAGGCGGCCACCTCGTGCTTCTGCTCCGTCGGAGGCACTCCTACAACGCGCTACCGATCTCGCAGCAGAGGTGGTGCGGAGGAGGAGCGAAAGCGGATGTGGTGTGATGTGGATTGTGCCGTGCGCGATCACATATAACTAGCGGGCAACGAACGGGGGCGTCGAAGTGGGTTTTCCCGTCTCAGTGCTTGTTTAAAGCTGGTAGGCGGGCGGGCGGACAAACTACGTCCGAACACCTTGGTCCGGACGTTTACAGACATTTTAAGGGTTCGTTTTGGAGATACCCTAAATACGTCTCCCTCTGTTTATAAATATAAGATATTTTAGATATATTTCAGTACAGATTACGCACGAACTGAAATAAATGAACAACACACCAAAATACATGTATATAATCGTCGCAAAAAAAACTTCTATATAAATCTGAATCATAAATAAGTTAGAACATCAGTGAATGAAGGAAGTATTTAGTTAAACTTGATGAGATGAACAATGCGACGTGGTACATCTAGAATTTTCGAACCAAGCAGATCAGTCAAACTAACAATGCAACGTGGGAACTCATGAAGTTCAAAAAAAAAAAAAACGTGGGAACTCATGAGGTGGAAAGGTGGGTTCCAATAGCCAGCTACCCCAACGGAAAAAGACATCGTGCAAAGTATAATGAGCGCACGGCGCGAGATGTTTTGACACGCGTGGCGGGATCTTGGAAATTTCCTGTTACCATATACGGAGAACGAATACTATTAATCTAGCTCTATGAAACCCTAAGCTTCATTCCCTCGAACGCACGACCATAACGCCGCCGGCTCTCTCCTTGCAACCGCCCACTATACTAGAACCGCCGATCTCATCTGACCCGCCACCGCTTGCGCCTTCACGACTCTCCTCCCTGCCGGATCTAGCCTCTCCGGTGTTTGTCCTCTTCATCCGGCCAACCCCTCACCGTCGTTGTCTCGCCGCTCGTTTACCTTGCGCCGCGGGACTGCCGGAGACGAAGACGAGCACCGTGGGGAAGTCGGTCGCCACCTATTCCTTCACTGCCTCCGTCGTTCTAATCCACCTCCATCCGTTCTCCTAGATCATGCGGCAGCGGTACAGGTTCACGGCGGTGGGCCACCACCGATGCGGGATGACGTCAAGTTCGAGCTCCCTCCACATCGCCTCCTCAATGGTCTCCGGCCAGCAGCCCCGCTCGTGGCACGTCCGTTCAGCTCAGGTATCTCCACCTGGCCGATGCCTCCTCGTAGTCGCTTCGCCTACCTCCCTTCTGGCAGCACCGCCGGCATGGTAAGTCCACCTTAAGGCTGCTGTATCGCTCAACCCTCTACCCCGTCGCCCCCTTCTCTGATTGCTTGTTAACAATTTAACTAATTCACCAATTGAATTGTTAACTGCTGCACACTGAGATGCAATTTCCTCGTCCATACCTAACTTCATATTGTCGTAGCTTTATGAATCTGCTTAATTGCTAACCAATTACTACTAATAATCATCCCCTGCGGCACTACTATCCTCTACTCAAGTGGCAACTAATTAGTGGCAATCATACTTGCAGTTCACTTCAACAATGTTACGTCATCCAATCTGCTCTGTTTTCCTTCGCAGGGTACAGGAGGTGCGAGATCCATAATGCTAGCTTCAGCAAAGTCATCCAAATCTGGCCAAAGGAACTCATGAGGATATTTTACAAATTACTATCGGTGTTCCACCCTAGTGAGATGACTGAATTCGTGTACACCCAGGATACTTACCAGGTACTAATAAGTAATAGTAGTACCTCTCCACAAGTTTATGTTGTAGTCTCCAGCTAGTCTGTCTGATTGATTTCTGCGCGTCAAATCCTAGCTAGTGACTAGGCGCATGCATATCTGATTGATTTCTCAATGGTAGATGTAACGTGTCGAAACATTTACTATTCTATGTACTACCCACGAGGGAATTCCCAGTTAGTTTGGTTGATTTCTAAATGTATTCAGGGCCAGTTTAGCATAATTTCAAGTAGTAGCTCTGGATCGCCATACGGAGTTTATAGGTTACAAAACTGCCTAGTTTACTACAGTAACAACCGTGCATTATATATACATGACAAACGCACCATAAATACAAGTTATGGAGCATGGGCTGTTATCTCCAAAGACAGCAAAAATACCTTGTGACGAGCTAACATAATAAATTACACAATGTGGAGTATAGTGGAAAGGCCAAGGGAAAAGTCAATTAGTTTCAGCGAAGACTACGATGATGGTAGACTTCATCGTAGAACTTAATATAATCAACAATGATTACCTCATTTGCAACAACAATGAATTTGGTGTCCTGACTATGTACGTATGTATTTGAGTTAGACAGAAACTAGACTACCTTTTTCTCATGATGACCATATATTCTTAACATATACATCTTGATAAATATTTTGGTTGGTCTTTAGGGGCCCAAGCTGTGGTTTTTGAGGCTGAGAGATGCTTGCTTTTGAACAGACGGATCTTCAAAAATTGGAGCCCTATTTGACAAGAAAATCCCTGATTGTAATGATCTTGGTGGTTTGTGTGAGGAAGATCGTGGCTTCTGTTCTGAGGTGATATCTCAAGCCATTAACTTAATTTATCAGTTTCATTTGGATATGGTTTTCCTATCAGCATACGTAAAATGTCTTGATGATCGAATATTATGAAAAGTAGTGTTTTGTTAGGTAATATTTGCATAAGCTACAATTAGGAGAACATGGTTAATACTAATATCTGAATTTTGTTGCAATGGTAGATATTCTTTTGTAACTCATGCTTTCATCATCCTTACTAATATGTTTACATGGTTGTTGCAAATTCTAGCCCTATTCTTATGATGGGATGATATGCAGCTCATCTTTCAAGAAGTTGGGATGGACAAATGAAGACCAAAACAACCCACCTTCAAGACGCCAGGAGAAAAGGCCTCCAACAAATGCAATTTGAGGAGAGCTATACGATTATGTTTAAGAGTCAAGACGACCGTCATCTGTTAAACTATTTCTTAGTTCTGGTGATGCTACACGTTGTATCAGGTTGATATATAGCTTGTGTTATTTTGGCTTATGGGAATGTGAAAAATGAACCGTGATGTGGAATTGGCATTGATGTTATAGAGTAATTAATTGTCATGTGATGTGAAAATACCCTGTGTTGGTTAATTCACTTGTGAATGGAAAACATAGACTACATGGAATTGGGCTAGCTGATAACTATATAGAATTTTTTTCAATAGAAAATAGGAGAGATGATCACGGCCTATTAAAAATGTGGACTGCTCTACCCATATTGGGCTGGATGGAAATATTACATATATATATATATATATATCCCCATTTGGAAAGCCTAAAAGCCTAATCCATATTGGGCTGGAGCCCATTTGGAAAGCCTAACCCATATTGAGAGGGTGGCCAGCAACGTATATGTAGTGTTGTTAGACTATAACAATATACGGTGCTAAATAGCAACGTTTTTAGACGTCGTTTACCAATGGATGTATATACGTTGTTGTAGACCCTTCCAACGCCACCAACGGCAACGCATATTAATCCGTTGGTGTAGACTAGCACAACGCTTATACGGACCTAAAACAATGCATTGATGCGTTGCTATATGGGGGTATCTGTTGTAGTGCCTTAAACTCAAGATGCCCGGTCCACGTGGCGTCATCATCGTTAACGGAAATACAGAGCGTTCCTTACGCGCTGAAGTGTACGCGACGGCTCCAGCAGCCGGACACTAAGCGGCCTCTAATATCAGAATGCATGATCGGTCGTTAAGACCACGGACACGGTTAGACGAGTCCGGCGGCCCAGATAAACCTGAGTTGGGCGCTATACACACTAGTAGAAAAGAGGGCTTTGGTCCACCCCGGATTAGCCCATTAGTCCCGGTTCAATCTAGAACCGGGACTAATGGGGGCATTAGTCCCGGTTCGTGCGCCCAGGGGCCACGTGGGCCATTTGTCCCGGTTCGTCTGGACCTTTTAGTCCTGGTTGGTGCCACGAACCGGGACTAAAGGGTGCGATCCCCATTAGTCCCGGTTCGTGGCACCAACCGGGGATAAAGGGTTAGACCTTTAGTCCTGGTCCGTGCCACAAACCGGTACTAATGGGGTTTGAGGCATTAGTACCGGTTCATGGCACGAACCGGTACCAAAGGTCCCATTTTCAAACTCCACCCCCCCTGTGGATCGCCTTTTCAGTTTTAAAAAAATAAAAGAAAATGATGAAAATGTCAAAAAAAATAAAAAAAAATAAGTTTCCCATGTGATATATGGTCTAGTTGTTGGGAAAATTTACAAATATGAATTTTGACTTTATTTGCAAAATCTCTCTAGAATTTAGTAAAATGGGCATAACTTTTGCATACGAACTCGGATGAAAAAGTTTTTTATATGAAAAATCATCTACTCGAAAAGTTACATCCAAATTTAACCGGGGGAACCCCGTTAAACATTTTCAAAATCCTCAAAAACCTAACAGAAAAAAAGTTACGGGCCTTTTTAGATCTAGAGTAGAAAAAATCAAAAAAAATCAAACTATGGTCAAACAATGGTCAAACTAATTATTCTACAATATTAGTATTACTAAATAATTATTTTAGTTATTTTGAATTTTGGTCAAATCTGGTCAAACTGTGGTCAAACAATGGTCAAACTATGGTCAAACAATGGTCAAACTAATTATTCAAGAAATATTAGTGTTACTAAATATTTATTGTTTTTTAAAACAATAGTTTCAAACTCAAACAGTGAAATGTGTCACTTCATGCTCAAGCAAAATTCCTGAAGGTTAATAGGATTGACATCTTACTATTGTCAGGAAAACAACAAGTGCAGACTTGGAAACGAGGGAGAATAGAACCTGAAAGTTAAGCGTGCTCAGGCTGGGGGAGTGGGAGGATGGGTGACCGTTCGGGAAGTTAGATGATTTGGAATGATGAGGGGTGATTAGAGATTAGAGGATAAATTGAGCAGTGATGAGGGGTGGTGATTAGTGATTAGAGGTTAAAATAATTCAGAAATTTAAAAATAAACAAAAATTCAAAAAAATTCAAACAAAAATTCAAAAAAATAAAATCGTAAAATTTCCTTTAGTCCCGGTTGGTGTTACCAACCGGGACTAAAGGTGGAGCTCCACGTGGTCGCGGCCTTTAGTCCTGGTTCGTTTAAGAACCAGGACTAAAGGGGAGAGGCATTAGTAACGACCCTTTAGTCCCGGTTCAAAAACCGGGACTAAAGGGCCTTACCAACCGGGACAAAAGCCCCTTTATCTACTAGTGACATGTAATCCCATAGAGGACACCAGGGGCTTCAAATATTCAATAAAGCCCACCTTTTGGCTTGACCTTATTAACAGGCCAATGTCTTATACTTCTGCTATCCATTTATAATAGTCAACTCTTCACATGCTTATGTAATACTCTTCTACATGAGTTTTCCTTTTTACAGACATCATTCGTGCGATACCCTCCTAGGAAACGGCACAACAGAGACAAAGGCGCAGACGTGCAGCAGCGCCCCGCTCAAAGGTTTCTCTTTAGATTAAGCCCCTATGCAAACCTTCTTTATTGTCTCTTGTTGTTGACACATCCTATGGGTACTACACCCACAGGGGATACTGCCGTTATTGGCATTTCGCCATGACAGACTAATGCATGTACCTGGAAACACAGGGTTCATAATAAAGGGCGTTCTTCAGCCTAGTATATGTTCTAAAGTCCGAATACCTTCGGGAGTGTTCGGTGTCACGAGTTTGGCCTTATATGCATCAGCTCCGAATCATGTCTTTGGTCAAATGTTGGGTTTGCCCGGCTCCTAGGTTTGCCGCCTTATATTCCGTTCTTATCAGCTAAGGCGGCCAAAGGAGAACTACTGCGATTGTGCCCTGGTTATTCTGGATGAGCACCTCAGTAGAGAAAGCTGAAAACTGACTGTTATGATATAGCGAGAGACTGGTCAACCACTCGAGGACTCATCAGAATCTTTGGGATTCCTCCGCATTAACGAAGGACCGTTTCCCGGTCATGTACACACGCGCCTGTATTCGGATGCATGCAAAGGTACCAGGGGCTACATAGTAGCCCCACCGTCAAACTTCTATGGCTAAGTGAAAGTGTTAAAGCTATATAGTCCGGTTGCCTAGTTCGACGTGCGATCACCTCCTTAACGGACCAAGACGTTGGATCAAGTGTGATTACGCATATTCTCGCGAACACCCCCCGCATTGTATGCGTGGGGGCTGAAGCCAATGACTGCTAACTTTCAGATTACATACAAACATCAAATGGCCGCACAGGAGGCACAATAACACTTTCGGGCGAAAAGTATAAACATAGCCTCCATGATTGAAATAATTTTTTTTACAATGAAACGATTTGTCACTCGAACATGATGTTCTTCGAGCACTGAGCCTCTATTAAACGAGCACCTTCTGTTACCTGCTCCAAGTAGTGCTCGGCTGGATCCTGGCTTCCCGCCGGATTCTGGGTTGCAATGATGGTGGCCTCCATATCTGTCCAGTATGTTTTAACACAGGCAAGAGCCATTCGCGCACCCTCTACGCACAACGACCTCTTCATGGCATCCATTCGTGATACGGCACCAAGGAATTGTTGCACTAAACCAAAATAATTGTCCGGCTTCGGCCTCTTTGGCCATGGATGGTCTATTACAGATCTCATCACAAGACCGGACAACCTATGGAGCTCGGCCACAACAGACATCCTTTCACTTAATGGCACCGGGCGCGTTGGAGCACTGAATTGCGACCAGAACAGCTTTTCCACTTCATTATCTTTTTGATTCTCGAAAAACTTGGCCGCATCAGCCGTACTCTTCGCCAGATCTGCATACGCGTCTGCAGGGCTCCAGCGTCGATCCAGAGGAGCGTACTTCGGATCTAAGAACTTCATCCGCAACAAATAGGGGTTTACAGCTGCGATTTCTCCGGCCTGTCGAAGCTCCTCCCGTGCATCCCTAATTTCGGAACGCGTCTCCTTGGACGCATCAAGGGCCTTCTTCAGGTCAGTCGAATTAGCCTGATTCTCTTTTTCATGGAGCTCATACCGGTCGGCGGCATTTTTCAGCTCCACGGCCATCTTGGCTATTTTATTTTCGCTTTGGCGATGAGTAGCCTGTTCGGCTCTAAACTCTTCGGCCGCCTTTAGGGCAGCCGCATTGCTAGCCCGGGCTTGTTCCTTGGCCAGGGAAAGTTCTGCCCTCAGGGCCTCCACAGCAGCAGCTCCGTCTACAGTCCAAGCATATCACATTAACATTATGCTCCTCTTAGTTTTTCCTATAAAAATAAGGAAAGTAGAGCACATACCTTGTGACTCGTTAAGCCGCTCGTTCACGAGCGTGATGTCGGCATCCATAACATCAATCTGTCGCCGCAGTTCGGCAACTTCAATGGTCCGGTTGGCAGCCGGACCATTAGCCACCTGCGCATAAATTCAGTGCGATCATTACTTAACAAAGTGATCCTCTGTTCGCCGCCTAGGGCTGGCAACCAGAGTTTCAGGGGCTACTATATATATGGAGCACACCTAGCACGTGCGCCACAACAAAAAATTACATATTTCCTCACATACCTCAAAGCCTTTGAGCAGGCTTGTAAAAGCTTCATTCAATCCGCTTGTGGCGGATGAAATCTTCTCAAGCACCATGCTCATTAATGAACAGTGATCCTCCGAGAGAGCGGTTTGCTCTAGAAGGCTCGTCAGCGTGTCCGGCCGGTCGCCAAACTATGTCGGACCCTTCTTATCGCCCCCCGTGGGAGCTAAGCGCTCCGGGCTCAGGGCGGCCGAAGTACTAGCTTTTGCCCTCGGCAAATCTGGACTCCTCTGTGACGACACCTCGGGGTCGCCCGCCCCATAAGGCGGAGAGGCTGGCGGGGTGTCACTCTCCATCATCTCCGGAAGGAGATCCCCCGAGGACGAACTCTGTCAAGAAGAGCTGCTAGCCGTACTACAAAGAATGGATCTTGGTTATTGTTTTCAGAGGAGGAAGCAGAAGTTTTCGCGATTAACTTACAGCTCGGCTGAGGGCTGGCCCGTTTGCGGGCATGGCACGGTGAGGACACCCTTCGGGGCAGGGCCCCCTGGCAAAGTTTTCTTCCCTTGTTTGGGCACCTCCATCTCCAAGTCTTCGGAGGCGGCCCTATTCTTCCCGCGGGGGGAGGAGACCCTAGATTCCCCTCCCCGACTATCCTCCTTCGTGGAGGTAGTAATTCCCCCGGTTTGGATGTGCAATGAGTGAAGCTCTGCTTCTCTCTTCTTCCCTTCGTATTTCCCCGAGGGCACTTGACTTAGCACACGACTAAGCATCTTGGTTATGGTAGGGCTAGGCGAGCCTTCGGGAAGTGGCGCCGGACACCTGATTCTCTCCGCCTTGTTGAGCCATTCCTGGTCGCGGATGGTTTCCAGAATAATGTTATGATAAATATAAATGAAGTGTTCGGTTTCTGGGTTACTTACTCGGGTATCTGGGTGGTTGCAGCTCATGCCCGCATCCTCGGTGGTGTCCGGACACTTTACTTGTGGTCCAAAGAATAACTTACACATCCCTTCGAGCGTCATGCCGAAGAAGTGCAGAATAGTCCGCGGACCTTCCCGATTGAACTCCCACATCCGGAGTGGCCGGCGTTTGCACGGCAACATCCGTCGGACTAGCATTACCTGAATTACGCTGACAAGACTAATGTCCCTCTCAAGAAGCTCCCTGATGCGGCTCTACAATATTGGTACATCAGTAGCAGGCCCCCAATCCGGTCCTACATTGGTCCATGACGCCAGTTGAGGCGGAGGGCCCGAACAGAAGTCGGGGGAAGCCACCCACTTTGTGCCTCTATGAGCCGTGACGTAAAACCACCCCCGCTGCCATAGATCGGACACCTCCGGGAAGAAGCCCTCTGGCCATGGGGCGTCGGCGTTCTTGCTTACTACAGCACCTCCGCACTCCGCGTGTCGCCCCTCAATCATCTTCGGCTTCACATTGAAGGTCTTGAGCCAAAAGCCGAAGTGCGGGGTGATGTGGAGGAAGGCTTCGCACACAACGATGAACGACGAGATGTGAAGAATGGCGTACGGAGCTAGATCATGGAAATCTAGTTCGTAATAGAACATGAGCCCTCTCACAAAGGGATCAAGGGTGAAGCCTAAGCCGCGGAGGAAGTGAGAAACAAATACGATGCTCTCGTTGGGCTCGGGAGTAGGTATGACCTGCCCTGGAGCAGGAAGCCTGTGCTTGATGTCGGCAGTCAGGTATCTGACCTCCCTAAGTTTCGCGATGTCCTCCTCTGTGACGGAGGAGGCCATCCAACGGCCTTGAAGGTTGGATCCGGACATGATTGAAGGTCCGAAGTGCTTAAGCTTGGGCTTCGGGTGTTGGAACTCGAGATGCGGAAGGGCGCAAGCATGGTAGAAACGGGGGATAGGCCTCGGCCCCTCTATAAAGAGGGTGAATATCAAGCGTCCTCAGCGTAACCGCTGGGGACTTACCTAAAAACACGGAGTCATACCAACAGGCGTCGTGGGGTTGCACGTGCTCGTATTGATGGAGGATCCCGCGATAAGAGGAACACGATCTCTGCTTTGGCAAGGCGTGCCAATAAAACCGCCTCGCAACGCATGTCGAGGCAGGCCAAGAAAACCAGTTCGTATTGAGACGGGCCACGGTGTAAGGGCTCCCCGCAAGAAAAATTATCAGCAGATCAGATTTGTGAAGTGTTATGCCCTCTACGATGGTGTGCGAGAATTATCTCACAAAGCCGGACGCAATCCTTAAATCTACTTTGGAGTATTCGAAGATGGAACCCGCCTTGCAATGCCGAAGACAAACTGCGCGCCGGACTCGTCGTCATTGAAGCCTAGTTCAGGGGCTACTGAGGGAGTCCTGGATTAGGGGGTATCCGGATAGCCAGACTATATACTTTGGCCGGACTATTGGACCGTGAAGATACAAGACTCAAGACTCTGTTCCGTGTCCGGATGGGACTCTCCTTTGCGTGGAAGATAAGCTTGGTGATCCGGATATTAGATCTCCTTCTTTGTAGCCGACTCTGTGTAAACCCTAGCCCCCTCCGGTGTCTATATAAACCGGAGGGTTTGATCTGTATAGGGACAATCATAATCATCATAGGCTAGCTTCTAGGGTTTAGCCTCTACGATCTCGTGGTAGATCAACTCTTGTAATACTCATATCATCAAGATCAATCAAGCAGGAAGTAGGGTGTTACCTCCATCGAGAGGGCCCGAACCTGGGTAAAACATCGTGTCCCTTGCCTCCTGTTACCATTAGCCTTAGACGCATAGATCGGGACCCCCTACCCGAGATCCGTCGATTTTGACACCGACAGAGGGGGTGCTTGCACACGGGGACTGCATGGTGTTGTGCATAGTGTCTTGTTGATGGCACAATGGGTGCCTAAGGATGCGTCGTTCGGCTCAACAACGGTGGTGGTCCTCCTTGCATGGGCTAGGGGCCTAAATTGGGTGGTTCCCAATCTGCTCGCACCTGACGATGAAGGTGTCCTCCCGTCCGCGAACAGCGCGATCATGTGATGGTGGTGGTGGTGCAACACGGTCAACACACTATGGCGCAACAAGGATAGGTGAGTCACGGCCTGGGCAAGAGGTTGCACTAGTGGGCTTCAGCGTGAGGTGGTGGCTCATTGTTTGTTCCCATTGTTGAGGTTGAGGTGGTGGTAGCAGATGGATTGGACTTAGCTCCATGGTGATGTGGTGGCAATGACAGCTTCTTCTCTGCTCCGTATGGTTTCAGTTCGCCGGCACATGTGCAGACAAAGTTGATACTCTATCTTGCACGTTGACAGTGGTTGATCTCGCTCCTAGGGTCTCATTTGGTTGAGAGGCTCAAGTCTCTAGCGAAAGCTTGATATTTGGTGTGGGTCGATGACGATGATGATGGTATCCGAGGGCATGTTTCTCCTCCCTGAAGGCTTTGTCAAAGATGCTTCATTTATCCTGGATCGTGGCCATTCAAATATGAGGATGACGTGGAGGATGTTGGTGTGGGCGGACCTTTCCCCGAGGTTTGGTGGGTCGATCATGTATAATTTCAGACGAAAGATTGGTCTTCAAATAGGTGTGGACAATAGTGCTATGTGATTGTCATTTTCCTCATTGGAGGCATTTCAAAAGAACCTGCTCGCTACTAGCCGGGCAGCAAACATATCGAAATTGCTCTACACACGATGTGCCCTGGCCGATCTGTGCACGACAAAACAATCAAGCGGCCGCTGCTCCTTTGTGGACCAGATTCCTACCGCTGGATTTGATCGTCGTCTGCAAATCGTCCAAAAGTTGTCGTCCGCATAGCATTGCTCCAAACATATTGGTGGTACATGTCAAGATATATAGGCCGGCGTCTTTGCAGTTTTCTTTTCTATTTCTTATTTTATTTCTGTCTACATGGCTTTCTTCTATCTATGCAGGAGCGTCCTGTCTAGCCACGCAAGTATGCAAACCTAACCGCGCACACACTGCTTGATACGGGAATGATCATGCTTATTCCATTCTAGTTAAGTTTGTAACCTCTTCTTACTACCATACTAAAATACTATTACTGTGCCACCTCTGATGATGGGTGAAACCTAGCAGATGAGGGGCAGCTATGGCAGCAGGGCTGCCCGGCTATGGCCTCCCTCCGGCCGACCTTGTGGTGGGCCATTCGGTCGGTCAGTGGCATCCGCGTGTTATAGTGTCAGGGAGAGGTCTAGAGAGGGATGCCGAGGCGGTGGCTCCGGGTGGCGAGCTACTCGTTTGGCTCTCCGGTGGGTCGCCGAGTAGTGGTGGTGGCTGCGCTAGTCAACCATGTGGGCAGCGAGTGGTGGTGCATTGGGAGGCCTTGGCGTGTGCAGAGGAGGTCACTAGATCTGGTTCTGGCCCAGGCTTCGTCGCGACGGCAGCTTTGCTCCTGTATGGCTTGGGGAAGCAACCAGGCGAAGCCCTGCGCTTCCGTGCCGATGGCGATGGCGCCCGCGGTTGCCACTATCCTCTTGTGGATGTTGTCGCAGGTTCGCCTTCCTTGTTAGAGTTCTGGGTGAAAACCTTGGTCCATTACGTCCGACGCGGCAATGGCGACACATTGCACTGCTTTCCCTCTTGAGGGCGTTGTAGTGGAACCCAGGTGTCATTGGTCGTGGTTAGTGTAGTGCTTAGATCCTCCTGTACTCTTGCTCGGTGGTGTAATCCTGTTCTGACCAATTTATGTTGCCTGTTTTTCTTCTTCTAAGTTTTGCTTTATTTGAGGGCTTCCTCATTTTTTTATATCATTCGGCCGTGTATTTAAGGTTTGTGCTTTATTTATAAAGGGACCACGCGCCCTTGCATCCAGATGGGACGAGTTCAACTCGATAGATCTTCCTTAACAATTCTATGTTTCTTTAGAAACAAGCCATTACGTTCCTTCATGCCGATGGGCGCCGCCGATGGTTAGGACCAGGTGCGGCGATCCGTACGATTCAAGGAACAGGGCAGACGCATCCTTCCTCAGACAAAGGGACGCAGCGAATACCCAAAGCTAACAGTCAAAAAGGTCATGCAAATATCACGCCCTGAAGTGAAACGTCAAGCAAGCACTTGGAAATCGCAGAACGCCGTCCATTTCTTCAGAAAGTGTCAAGCAAATAGTACCGATGAAGAGCTGATGTTATAAGGCTAAGGCAGAACAAAATGGACCAGACGTGTCTGCGCGTACATACAATATTCGGATTAGCCCGCAAGCCATGCATGGTGCGGCTGCACGAGCGTCCACATCACATGCATGGGCACGCTAGCCCGCCTCTTTCGTGATGACCTTGCCGAGTCCCTCCAGGCAGCAAAGGCTATATATACACGGACATCCATCAAACTATGAGAACCAAATCCTCACTGGTACAAGAACAAACACATAAGCGACACACACAGCTTCCCAAATCAGCTACGCACAGATAGACAAGTTGGTGAGTTTAGTTTTCAAGGCCATCCAGCGACAGACATGGCGTCGGCTCCAGCTCGAGCTATTGCGGTGGTGGCTCTCGTGCTCGCGTGCTGTGGGCTGGCCATGGCCGCGGACAACGCGCCGGTATGGCTGAGGGCGCATGCCACGTTCTACGGCGGCGCCGATGCCTCTGACACCATGGGTAAGTACTACTAGTAGCTTTTTCAAAGTCATGCATGGGCCAATTGAATAGTGAATACCACATCTCGTGCTGCCTGTTCTGAAAGCATACTCTCAATTCAACACAGGTGGGGCGTGCGGGTACGGCAACCTGTACTCGGCGGGCTACGGCTCACGGACGGCGGCGCTGAGCCAGGCGCTCTTCAACGACGGCGCGGCGTGCGGTCAGTGCTACAAGATATCTTGTGACCGCAAGCTTGCGGATCCGATGTTCTGCAAACCCGGCGTCACGGTGACAATCACGGCCACGAACCTCTGCCCGCCTAACTATGCACTCCCGAGCGACAATGGAGGATGGTGCAATCCTCCGAGGCCGCACTTCGACATGGCGCAGCCGGCCTGGGAGAAGATTGGTGTGTACAAGGGTGGCATCATCCCTGTAATCTACCAGAGGTACCTACCTACACATGAGTATTTATCAATGTTATATGTGCCTGTGCACAAGTTACTAAAACCGATTTTTGCAGGGTTCCATGCGTGAAGAAAGGTGGGGTGAGGTTCAAGATCGCTGGTCATGATTACTTCAACCTAGTTAACGTATTCAACGTGGGAGCTGCTGGATCAATCAAATCGATGGATGTCAAGACCTCTGATTCAGACACATGGGCGCCAATGGCTCGTAACTGGGGCGCGAACTGGCAATCTCTAGCAAATCTTACCGGGAAGATGCTCTCATTCAGATTGACCAACACAGATGGGCAGACGCTTGTGTTCAACAATATTGTTCCAGCTGGATGGACGTTTGGGCAAACATTTGCGAGCAAATTGCAATTTTAACTAATCACTGTCAATACAACGATTTAGGATGTGACTGGTTTGTGAGCATACCATCATACACTAGAGAGATGATTGGAATTTCTTTATCTATGGTGTGGTGCTTAAAAATATTAGTTGTAAGCACTACTTGTGTACATATATTGATCAATTGGTCACCCTCATGTAGCTCCAATTTCCTTGTACGTGTTTAACTTATTGTACATACTTGTGTTTTTATTTATTTGCATGGTGTATATAAAAGATGATTGGTTCTACCGAGTTACCTTGAATGTTTATTCACAGTTAATAATAATAACCCACTAGTATATATCATGGCTTTAGAAGCCATTCTACAATACAACCCTTTGACGGATCCCATGCCTGCATATATTTTGGCGTAACAAGTTCTTATCAAACAAACAAACTCCCTTTCAACTCAGAATTGGTGTCGGTTATCATGAAAAATTCACTTCAGATATAATCCATGTAAAAGACTAGCAAACACAAAATGCAAAAGGAAAAGAAAAACTAAGAGTGCAACAGTTAATGGGATAATACAAGATAAACCTTGAGAATATCAGGATTAAACTCAATGAAAGGATGAGTAGAGAATGCACTCATCGGCAACATGTAGGTATTAAGGTATATATCCTGCATGGCAGAATTTTTGGTTCAAGAGCTTGGATGTACAAGAAAACATATCATACTCAGTGCAAAAATGACTAGCAACAGGAAGAATTTAATATCAACATCCAAGACATACAATCATTATGTGTAAGCCGCTCATACATCGGACCGTGTGCAAATGGGTGCAGACATAGGTCAACATCGATTATTTTTCACTCATTCTTTTATCGGTACACCCCCTAAACACATCAACGGAGGAGATCTTTTCATACCCCTTCATAATAAAGGGTAAGGTGATCTTTTTGAGAATATGCTTCAAAAAAAATAAAATAAATAGATTACATTAAATTGGAGAAGGCACGTTTTGAACCTTGGTCTTATAGATGCACTCATTCTTTTTATCGGTACACCCCCTAAACACATCAACGGAGAAGATTTCTTCATACCCCTTCATAATAAAGGGTAAGGTGATCTTTTTGAGAATACGCTTCAAAGAAAATAAAATAAATAGATTACATTAAATTGGAGAAGGCACGTTTTGAACCTTGGTCTTATAGATGCACCGTTGTACCGCAAGCCACTAGGTCACTACCAAGTTCGTGATATATTAGTCAGGCGACCAACTTAATGAAAACAACTGGTTATTCCACTAGTTTTTATGTTTTTTCTGTTTTCATTTTCTTTTACCGGGTTTCTCCATTTTCACTGGCTATAACTAACACTTTTTTTGTAATACATGTTTAACATTATTCAAATCAAGATTAAATCTTTTAAATATATGGTTCACATCTTTCCTATAAACATTTAATATTTTTCAAATCCATGAACACTTTTTTAATATCAAATATTTTTTTCCAAATCCATGAATGCTTGGGCCAGCCCAACAAGCGCTCAACGGGAACGATCCTGTCACATAGTTGGGCCAAGGCCTAAAGCTTATTTTCTTTTCTATTTTTCTGTTTTCCTTATTTTTTGTTAATTTATTTTTCTCCTTTTTGAGATTTGTTATTATTTTTAAAATTTATCACAAGGCCATACAAATTTGAGTTCATTCCAAGGATGTCGATAAACAACATGCTCTAGACGAAGCCTTCTGGCCTACGCAGACCCCCTCCGTGAACATGGTATAGTTTTGAACATTTGTGAAATGACATCAACTTAAAATAGTTACTTAAAAGTGTTATTATGGCATTACCAAACATTCAATTTTTTGAACAAGTTTCAAAAGTAAAAATAAAGTTTAGGCCATGGCCCAACTAGGAGACGACATCATTCCTTGTTGGGCGTGTGTTGCCCCGGTCCAAGCGCTCGCGGATTTGAAAAAAGTTTAACGATTCAAAAAAAGTCCCTATTTTCAAAATTTGTTCGCAAATTCAAAAAATGTTCCTTTTTTCAAACCTCTTCAAAAACTCAATAGATGTTGGGGAGTTGCAAATAATGTTCACGCTTTCAATTTTTTTGGAATTTAGAAAACACTGTTGTTCGTATTTTGTTCCGGGAAATGAAAAATATTCATGTTCTTATTTTTGTTTTGGATTTAAAAAATATTCCTGTTCGTAGTTTTGTTCCAGGAAATTCTACACAAATGAAAGCTGTTCCGGGAAATTCATAAAAACAATTATCTCAAGTTTTTGTTTTTATTTTCTATTTTCTTTTGGAATTCCTAATAAATTAGAGTTTTTTAATATCAATTTTCTTTACAACTGTTGATGTTCAAAATTGTTTGGATCTTTTTAAAAATGTTTGTGTTTTGACATTCTAGGAAATTTGTAAGTCAATATTTTTTTTGTATTTTATGTACTATTTTTGAAAATGTGAATTTGTATTTTTTTTGTTATTTATTGGAAGCATTTTTAAATTTTTTTGAACAAATCCCTGTGGGTGGCACTATCTGTTTGAGCAGCTCCTAGTCAGCGCTTTAAGTGCCGGTTATGAAGCTGGCGCTCGCGGTCCAATATTGCGCAAGCTCGGTCTCATGCTCGCCCGCTTCGCCTGCTAGATATGAAAAGTTTATGAATTTGAAAATAGTTTGCAAGTTTGAATACAATTCATGAAATTCAAAATTGTTCATGACTAAAAAATTTACAATTTCACGAATTTTAAAAAGTTCACAAATTTGAATTTTTTTGTGAATTTGAAAATGGTTACGAGTTAAAATATTAAAAGTATCATGAATTTGGAAAAACTTCACAAGTTTGAATTTTTTTACTAATTTATAAATTGTTCACCCTTAAAATTTTGTGGGGGGAGGGGGGGTGTGCCGAAGTGGGGCTCTAATATCAACCGTGCGCAATCATGCAAACTAACCACTTACTGCCTAAGAGGTACACTCTTACAACAGCCCCCACATCGCTCTCCTAGGAGCGGCACGGGTAGAATTGTGTGGCGCCATCCCTCCCACCTCCTCCCTCGCCTTGTCGCCGCCACATGGCACCTCCGGGGTCGTCTTCTCTCACGTGTGCCACAACATATCCCGGATGAATTTTGAGCGGTGGCACTTGATGGGTGCGCGCCAGCGATGCTTGGAGACTTGCCTCCCGTGTTGTGGGTCTCCACCATCAACGTCACTGGAGGCTCTCAACTATTGCTAGGGATGACAACCATTATTCACAAGTGGAAGCTGGGGCGCCTCAGGGCTTGGGTGGCGCTCCTGCCGGGCGACGCAGCAGATCGGGGGATACATCTCTCAGTCCTGAAGTTGGCGGGGGTGCTTACACGGATTTTTTTTCAAAACTATCTCGTTATTTGAAGCAAATTCGGAAACTACAGCATGCTTTGGAGAAATATCAAGTCTAGCACCCTGTCGGCCAGGTGTTGGCCGAAAAGGATGTTTTCGGCCACCTCTAGGCCGAAATAGGGTTTTCGGCCATGCCTTGGCCGAAAAGATGCAAAGCTGGCCAAAGAGGGGTGTTTTCGGCCACCCTTTGGCTGAAAAGGACTTTTTGGCCTAGTGTAGGCCGAAAAGTACTTGTTGGTCAATCGTAGGCCGAAAAGGACTTTTTGGTCAAGTTTAGGCCGAAAAGTCCCTTGGGCCACCTTTTTCCGTTAATTATTGGCCAATGTATTTTCCCGCCAACCCCTTCGTTGATGCAGCCCTCTTGCCCTTCGACGATGTGGTCCTTTTGCCATCCGTCGATGCAGAACTATTGCCCTTCGAGGATGGAGAACTCTTGCCCTTGGACGATGAAGAACTCTTGCCCTTCGACGATGCAGAACCCGGAAGCGGGGCATGAAGATATCATCTTCGTCCTGGCTCTCCTCAATCCATAAAGCGGGAAGGGGTTGGCGGGAAAGAGTTGGCGGGAAGGGGTTGGCGGGAAGGGGGTGGCGGGAAAGGGTTGGCGGGAAAGAGTTGGCGGGAAGGGGTTGGTGGGAAAATACATTGGCCAACAGATAACAGAAAGGTGGGCCCAAGGGACTTTTCGGCCTACACTAGACCAAAAAGTACTTTTCGGCCTAGGGTAGACCAAAAAGTACATTTCGGCCTACATTTGACCAAAAAGACCTTTTCGGCCAAACAGCAGCCGAAAACAGCCATTTCGGCCAGCTCAACCACTTTTCAGCCATGGCAAGGCCGAAAACCCTACTTCGGCCAAGAGTTGGCCGAAAACTACCTTTTCGGCCTGCACGTGGCCGACAGGGTCATAGTTTTGCATTTTTTTCATTATGTGCTATAGTTTCCGAAATTGCTACAAAATACGTCATAGTTTTGAAAAAAAATCTGCTTACACGTTATCTGGCCAGTACGTGTGCTCACGCGTTTGCAGCCGCACGGGATGGCTGCATGTGTGGATGGCCTTGCCAAACGATTACTTGAGAGCTAGCAGCGAAAGTTTTGGGTAACGTAGTAATTTCAAAAAAAAAAAGTTACGCACACGCAAGATCATGGTGATGCATATCAACGAGAGGAGAGAGTGTGTCCACGTACCCTCGTAGACCGAAAGCGGAAGCGTTAGCACAACGCGGTTGATGTAGTCGTACGTCTTCATGATCCGACCGATCCAAGTACCGAACGTACGACACCTCCGAGTTCAGCACACGTTCAGCTCGATGACGTCCCTCGAACTCCAATCCAGCCGAGCTTTGAGGGAGAGTTCCGTCAGCACGACGGCGTGGTGACGATGATGATATTCTACCGATGCAGGGCTTCGCCTAAGCACCGCTACGATATTATCGAGGTGGATTATGGTGGAGGGGGGCACCACACACGGCTAAGAGATCCAAGGATCAATTGTTGTGTCTATGGGGTTCCCCCCTGCCCCCATATATAAAGGAGCAAGGGGGGAGGCGGCCGGCCTAGGAGGAGGGCGCGCCAAGGGGGGGAGTCCTACTCCCACCGGGAGTAGGACTCCTCCTTCCCTTGTTGGAGTAGGAGAGAAGGAAAGAGGGGGAGAGGAAGAAGGAAAAGGGGGTTGCACCCCTTGTCCAATTCGGACCAGAGGGCGGCTGCGCGCCTCCTTTCTTTTGGCATTTCTCCTCTATTCCCGTATGGCCCAATAAGGCCCATATACTCCCCGGCGAATTCCCGTAACTCTCCGGTACTCTGAAAAATACCCGAATCACTCGGAACCTTTCTGAAGTCCGAATATAGTCGTGCAAAATATCGATCTTTACGTCTCGACCATTTCGAGGCTCCTCGTCATGTCCCCGATCTCATGCAGGACTCCGAACTCCTTCGGTACATCAAAACACATAAACTCATAATATAACCGTCATTTAACTTTAAGCATGCGGACCCTACGGGTTCGAGAACTATGTAGACATGACCGAGACATGTCTTCGGTCAATAACCAATAGCGGAACCTGGATGCTCATATTGGCTCCTACATATTCTATGAAGATCTTTATCGGTCAAACCACATAACAACATACGTTGTTCCCTTTGTCATCGGTATGTTACTTTTCCGAGATTCGATCGTCGGTATCTCAATACCTAGTTCAATCTCGTTACTAGAAAGTCTCTTTACTCGTTACATAATGCATCATTCCGTAACTAACTCATTAGCTACATTGCTTGCAAGGCTTATAGTGATGTGCATTACCGAGAGGGCCCAGAGATACCTCTCCGACAATCGGAGTGACAAATCCTAATCTCGAAATACGCCAACCCAACATGTACCTTCAGAGACACCTGTAGAGATCCTTTATAATCACTCAGTTATGTTGTGACGTTTGGTAGCACACAAAGTATTCCTTCGGTAAACGGGAGTTGCATAATCTCATAGTTATAGGAACATGTATAAGTCATGAAGAAAGCAATAGCAACATACTAAACGGTCAAGTGCTAAGCTAACGGAATGGGTCAAGTCAATCACATCATTCTCCTAATGATGTGATCCCGTTAATCAAATGACAACTCATGTCTATGGTTAGGAAACTTAACCATCTTTGATTAACGAGCTAGTCAAGTAGAGTCATACTAGTGACACTATGTTTGTCTATGTATGCACACATGTATTATGTTTCCGGTTAATACAATTCTAGCATGAATAATAAACATTTATCATGAAATAAGGAAATAAATAATAACTATATTATTGCCTCTGGGGCATATTTCCTTCAGTCTCCCACTTGCACTAGAGTCAATAATCTAGTTCACATCACCATGTGATTTAACACTAATATTCACATCTGCATGTGATTAACACCCATAGTTCACATCGTCATGTGACCAGCGCCCAAAGGGTTTAGTAGAGTGTGATCATGTTTTGCTTGTGAGAGAAGTTTAGTCAACGGGTCTGTCATATTCAGAGCCGTATGTATTTTGCAAATATTCTATGTCTACAATGCTCTGCACGGAGCTACTCTAGCTGATTACGCCCACTATCAATATGTATCCAGATTGAGACTTAGAGTCATCTGAATTGGTGTAAAAGCTTGCACCGATATAACTCTTTACGACGGGCTCTTTTATCACCTCCATAATCGAGAAATATTTCCTTAGTCCTCACTAAGGATTTTCTTGACCGCTGTCCAGTGATCTACTCTTAGATCAAAATTGTACTCCCTTGCCAAACACAGAGCAAGGTATACAATAGGTCTAGTACACAGCATAGCATACTTTATAGAACCTATGACTGAGGCATAGGGAATGACTTTTCATTCTCTTTCTATTTTTCTGCCATGGTCGAGTTTTGAGTCTTACTCAACTTCACACCTTGCAACACAGGCAAGAACTCCTTCTTTGATTGTTCCATTTTGAATTACTTCAAAATCTCATCAAGGTATGTACTCACTGAAAAAATCTTATCAAGCGTCTTGATCTATCTCAATAGATCTTGATGCTCAATATGTAAGTAGCTTTACTGAGGTCTTTCTTTTAAAGAACTCCTTTCAAACACTTCTTTATGCTTTTCAGAATTTTTTTACATCATTTATGATCAACAATATGTCACTCACATATACTTATCAGAAAGGATGTAGTGCCCCACTCACTTTATTGTAAATACAGGCTTCACTTCAAGTCCGTATAAAACTATATGCTTTGATCAACTTATCAAAGCATATATTCCAACTCCGAGATGCTTGCACCAGTCCATAGATGGATTGCTGGAGCTTACACATTTTGTTAGCACCTTTTGGATTGACAAAACCTTCTGGTTGCATCATATACAACTCTTCTTTAAGAAAACCATTAAGGAATGCAGTTTTTTACATCCATTTGCCAGATTTCATAAAATGTGGCAATTGCTAACATGATTCGGACAGACTTTAAGCATCGTTGTAGTTGAGAAAATCTCATTGTAGTCAACACCTTGAACTTGTTGAAAACCTTTTTGCGACAAGTCGAGCTTTGTAGATAGTAACACTACTATCAACGTCCGTCTTCCTCTTGAAGATCCATTTATTTTCTATGGCTTGCCGATCATCGGGAAAGTCTACCAAAGTCCACACTTTTTTCTCATACATGGATCCCATCTCAGATTTCATGGCCTCAAGCCATTTCGCGGAATCTGGGCTCATCATCGCTTCCTCATAGTTCGTAGGTTTATCATGGTCTAGTAACATGACTTCCAGAACAGGATTACCGTACCACTCCGGTGCGGACCGTACTCTGGAAGACCTACGAGTTTCTGTAATAACTTGATCTGGAGTTTCATGATCATTATCATTAACTTCCTTGCTAATTGGTATAGGAATCACTGGAACTGATTTCTGTGATGAACTACTTTCCAATTCGGGAGAAGGTACAATTACCTCATCAAGTTCTACTTTCCTTCCACTCACTTCTTTCGAGAGAAACTCCTTCTCTAGAAAGGATCCATCTTAGCAACAATTATCTTGCCTTCGGATTTGTGATAGAAGGTGTACCCAACAGTTTCCTTTGGGTATTCTATGAAGACGCACTTCTCCGATTTGGGTTCGACCTTATCAGGTTGAAACTTTTTTACATAAGCCTCGCAGCCCCAAACTTTAAGAAACGACAACTTTGGTTTCTTGCCAAACCACAGTTCATAAGGCGTCGTCTCAAGGGATTTTGATGGTGCCCTATTTAAAGTGAATGCAGCTGTCTCTAATGCACAACCCCAAAACAATTGTGGTAAATCGGTAAGATACATCATAGATCGCACCATATCCAATAAAGTGCGGTTATGACATTCAGACACACCATAACGCTGTGGTGTTCCAGGTGGCGTGAGCTTGTGAAACTATTCCACATTGTTTTTAATTGAAGACCAAACCCGTAACTCAAATATTTGTCTTCGCGATCAAATCGCAAAAAAAAGCCTTTATTTTCTTGTTATGATGATTTTCCACTTCACTCCGAAATTCTTTGAACTTTTTCAAATGTTTCAGACTTATGTTTCATCAAGTAGATATACCCATATCTGCTCAAATCATCTGTGAAGGTCAGAAAATAACGATACCCGCCACGAGCCTTAATACTCATTGGTCTACATACATCAGTATGTATTATTTCCAACAAGTCAGTAGCTCGTTCCATTGTTCCGGAGAATGGAGTTTTAGTCATCTTGCCCAAAAGGCACGGTTCGCAAGTATCAAATGATTCATAACCAAGTGATTCCGAAAATCCATCTTTATGGAGTTTCTTCATGCACTTTACACCGATATGACCCAAACAGCAGTGCCACAAATAAGTTGCACTATCATTATTAACTTTGCATCTTTTGGCATCAATATTATGAATATGTGTATCACTACGATCGAGATCCAACAAACTATTTTCATTGGGTGTATGACCATTGAAGGTTTTATTCATGTAAATAGAACAACAATTATTCTCTAAGTTTAAATGAATAACTGTATTGCAATAAACATGATCAAATCATATTCATGCTCAACGCAAACGCCAAATAACATTTATTTAGTTTTAACACTAATCCCGAAAGTATAGGGAGTGTGTGATGATGATCATATCAATCTTGGAACTACTTCCAACACTCATCGTCACTTCCCCTCAACTAATCTATGTTTATTATGTAACTCCTATTTCGAGTTACTAATCTTAGAAACCAAACAAGTATCAAATACTCAGGGGCTACTATAAACACTAGTAAGGTACACATCAATAACCTGTATATCAAATATACCCTTGTTCACTCTGCCATCCTTCTTATCCACCAAATATTCAGGGAATTTCCGCTTCCAGTGACCATTTCCTTTGCAGTAGAAGCACTCAGTTTCAGGCTTTGGTCCAGCTTTGGGTTTCTTCACGGGAGTGACAATTTGCTTGCCATTCTACTTGAAGTTTCCCTTTCTTTCCCTTTGCCCTTTTCTTGAAACTAGTGATCTTGTCAATCATCAACTCTTGATGTTCTTTCTTGATTTCTACCATTGTTGATTTCAGCATCACAAAGAGCTCGGGAATCATTTTCTTCATCCCTTGCATATTATAGTTCATCACGAAGTTCTAGTAACTTAGTGATGTGACTAGAGAACTCTGTCAATCACTATCTTATCTGGAAGATTAACTCCCACTTGATTCAAGTGATTGTAGTACTCAGACAATCTAAGCACTTGCTCACTAGTTAATCAATTCTCCTCCATCTTTTAGGCGAAGTATTTGTCAGAGGTCTCATACCTCTTGACACGGGTAGAGTCTGAAATATCAATTTCATCTCATGGAACATCTCATATGTTCCGTGACGTTTCAAAAACGTTTTTGTAGTCCCGGTTCTAAGCCATAAAGCATGGTGCACAAAACTATCAAGTAGATCATATTGAGCTAGCCAAACATTCATAACGTCTGCATCTACTCCTGCAATAGGTCTATCACCTAGTGATGCATCAAGGACATAATTCTTCTGTACAACAATGAGGATAAACCTTAGATGACGGACCAAGTCCGCATCATTGCTACTAACATCTTTTAACATAGTTTTTATCTAGTAACACATATAAAACATAGGGAAGCAACAACGCGAGCTATTAATCTACAACATAATTTGTAAAATACTACCAGGACTAAGTTCATGATAAATTAAAGTTCAATTAATCATATTACTTAAGAACTCCCACTTAGACAGACATCTCTCTAGTCATCTAAGTGATCACGTGATCCAAATCAACTAAACCATGTCTGATCATCATGTGAGATGGAGTAGTTTTCAATGGTGAACATCACTATGTTGATCATATCTACTATATGATTCACGTTCGACCTTTCGGTCTCCGTGTTCTGAGGCCATATCTGTATATGCTAGGCTCATCAAGTTTAACCTGAGTATTCCGCATGTGCAACTATTTTGCACCCGTTGTATTTGAACGTACAGCCTATCACACCCGATCATCATGTGGTGTCTCAGCACGAAGAACATTCGCAACGGTGCATACTCAGGGAGAACACTTCTTGATAATTAGTGAGAGATCATCTTAAAATGCTACCGTCAATCAAAGCAAGATAAGATGCATAAAGGATAAACATCACATGCAATCAATATAAGTGATATGATATGGTCATCATCATCTTGTGCTTGTGATCTCCATCTTCGAAGCACCGTCGTGATCACCATCGTCACCGGCGTGACACCTTGATCTCCATCGTAGCATCGTTATCATTTCGCCATCTATTGCTTCTACGACTATCGCTACCGCTTAGTGATAATGTAAAGCAATTACAGGGCACTTGCATTTCATACAATAAAGCGACAACCATATGGCTCCTGCCAGTTGCCGATAACTTGGTTAAAAAGCATGATCATCGCATACAATAAAACATAGCATCACGTCTTGACCATATCACATCACAACATGCCATGCAAAAACAAGTTAGACGTCCTCTACTTTGTTGTTGCAAATTTTACGTGGCTGCTACAGGCTGAGCAAGAACTGTTCTTACCTACGCATCAAAACCACAACGATAGTTCGTCAAGTTAGTGATGTTTTAACCTTCGCAAGGACCAGGCGTAGCCACACTTGGTTTAACTAAAGTTGGAGAAACTGACACCCGCCAGCCACCTGTGTGCAAAGCACGTCGGTAGAACCGGTCTCGCGTAAGCGTACGCGTAATGTCGGTCCGGGCCGCTTCATCCAACAATACCGCCGAACCAAAGTATGACATGCTGGTAAGCAGTATGACTTCTATCACCCACAACTCACTTGTGTTCTACTCGTGCATATAACATCTACGCATAAAACCTGGCTTGGATGCCACTGTTGGGTAACGTAGTAATTTCAAAAAAAATCCTACGCACACGCAAAATCATGATGATGCATAGCAACAAGCGGGGAGAGTGTGTCCACGTACCCTCGTAGACCGAAAGCGGAAGTGTTAGCACAACGCGGTTGATGTAGTCGTACATCTTCACGATCCGACCGATCCAAGTACCGAACGTACGGCACCTCCGAGTTCAGCACACGTTTAGCTCGCTGACGTCCCTCGAACTCCGATCCAGCCGAGCTTTGAGGGAGAGTTCCATCAGCACAACTGCGTGGTGACGATGATGATGTTCTACTAACGGAGGGCTTTGCTTAAGCACTGCTACGATATTATCGAGGTGGATTATGGTGGAGGGGGCAAGCGCACACGGCTAAGAGATCCAAGGATCAATTGTTGTGTCTATGGGGTGCCCCCCTACCCCCGTATATAAAGGAGCAAGGGGGGAGGCGGCCGGCCTAGGAGGAGGGCGCGCCAAGGGGGGAAGTCCTACTCCCACCGGGAGTAGGACTCCTCCTTCCCTTGTTGGAGTAGGAGAGAAGGAAAGAGGGGAAGAGGAAGAAGGAAAAGGGGGCTGCACCCCTTGTCCAATTCGGACCAGATGGGGGCTGCGCGCCTCCTTCCTTTTGGCCTTTCTCCTCTATTCCCCTATGGCCCAATAAGGCCCATATACTCCCCGGCGAATTCCCGTAACTCTCCGGTACTCTGAAAAATACTCACTCGGAACCTTTCTGAAGTCCGAATATAGTCATCCAATATATCGATCTTTACGTCTCGACCATTTCGAGACTCCCCGTCATGTCCCCGATCTCATCCGGGACTCCGAACTCCTTCGGTACATCAAAACACATAAACTCGTAATATAACCGTCATCTAACTTGAAGCATGCGGACCCTACGGGTTCGAGAATGTCTCTGGTCAATAACCAATAGCGGAACCTGGATGCTCATATTGGCTCCTACATATCCTACGAAGATCTTTATTGGTCAAACCGCATAACAACATATGTTGTTCCCTTTGTCATCGGTATGTTACTTGCCCGAGATTCGATCGTCGGTATCTCAATACCTAGTTCAATATCGTTACCGGCAAGTCTCTTTACTCGTTACGTAATGCATCATTCCGTAACTAACTCATTAGCTACATTGCTTGCAAGGCTTATAGTGATGTGCATTACCGAGAGGGCCCAGAGATACCTCTCCGACAATCAATGTGACGAATCCTAATCTAATACGCCAACCCAACATGTACCTTCGGAGACACCTGTAGAGGTCCTTTATAATCACCCAGTTACGTTGTGACGTTTGGTAGCACACAAAGTGTTCCTCCGGTAAACGGGAGTTGCATAATCTCATAGTTATAGGAACATGTATAAGTCATGAAGAAAGCAATAGCAACATACTAAATGATCAAGTGCTAAGCTAACGGAATGAGTCAAGTCCATCACATCATTCTCCTAATGATGTGATCATGTTAATCAAATGACAAGTCATGTCTATGGTTAGAAAACTTAACCATCTTTGATTAACGAGCTAGTCAAGTAGAGGCATACTATTGACACTATGTTTTTCTATGTATTCACACATGTATTATGTTTTAGGTTAGTAGAATTCTAGCATGAATAATAAACATTTATCATGAAATAAGGAAATAAATAATAACTTTATTATTGCCTCTAGGGCATATTTCCTTTAGAAAGCCGAAGAGGCGGATTCGGGCCATGGATCCTCGAAGACGTGGCAAGGAGGACCATGGCGCAGCGTGCTATGGGGTGGTCTGAGGAAATGGGGATCTGGGACCTTGCACCTAGATCATCAAGTTGCATCGGTGGCAGACGTTGCACACATATCAGCGGATGACTAGTGCTTGAGTGGGTGGTCGCTAGGATGTGCTATGGCGTGCTGCCTAGAAGATGGGATTGCGACCCTAAATTGTTGATATGGTGGTGCGGTAGGCCATGAGGCGGCCCAACGTGCAAAGATTTTCATGCGGTGGTGAGGGTTGTGTAGTGGACCGGCCGGTCTCGTGGTTCGGGCAAGAGGAGAACAAGGGAACACCGGGTGAAAACTTTGCCCTTGGCTCTTGGCCTAGGCTGGCAGTTTACCCCTTGGGGCGCTACTTTCTTCAAGACTTTGTCGAGGTGTGGTGCTTGGCTCTCTCCACAAAGCATTCCAGGGGAAACCTCATATCTCATCGGATCGAACGATAATGGTGCTCTACATTATGCTCCCCTGGGGGAATTGTTCTTGAAGTGGTCACTAGCTGGAGCGACAAATGGATACGTGAGGATGTGGGGGTCATTGCGATGATTGCGGCAATGGTTGATGGATGACTGTGATGATGGCGTTGAGATTTTTGTGGCGACGAAGTGTCACGACCGGTTTTCCAATAAAATACTTATTGAGAAACCGATCTTTTTAGTCCAGTATGAGGAAAAATCCTCCTGACTGGTAGACAAAATCTTGATACAGTAAGCCAGTAGCATTAAATATATTACATGGTTGAGCTGGGGTGCTCAACAATTTATTACAGACGCGCCAATAATTAAACATAATGGCGGATATAACACAATGGTGTGGTGGCATACTACTGACTCGAAATAAAAGTGGTGGTGGAAATACCACAGTGGTGTGAATAACATGACTCCTAAACTGGCAGCTCATCGAGCGTCGAGGTGAGGCTCGATGAATCATTTTCGGGTAGCGGAAGCGGATGTAATACAGTGACCAAATCCATGATCGCACGAGACTGCCTGGGACTCCTCTAGGCGTCGGACTCGCTATCGAACTCTTCATCCATGAGATCGCCTTCGTCAACATCTGGCCAAATCAACAAGCCAGGTGAGTACTTTGAAAGTACTCGCAAGACAGTTCGGACATAAGATATAACAAATGCATGCATGAATGCGTCATGAGCAATTAGTAAGGCACATTCAAATGATAAACTTGCACGACATTATTTAGTAATAAGGAAGTCAGGCGGTAGTCCTCCCGAAATCCACAAAATAACTGAAAACCGATCGGGTGTCTGAAGCGACGCCTCGAAGGGTGAACAAATAAATAAACATGCCGCAGTCGGGCGTCTAAGCGACACCACATAAAGGGCTTATATTGAAAAGTAAAGGACATGCGTGCCATAGTCGGACGTCGGAGCGACATCACAGAAAGGGCTTATATCAAAAGTAAATAACAAGCGTGCCACAGTCGGACGTCTGAGCGACATCGCAGAAAGGGCGTATATTAAAAGTAAATAACAAATATGCCACAGTCGGACGTCTGAGCGACATCGCAGAAAGGGCTTATATCAAAAGTAAACAAATATGCCACAGTCGGACGTCTGAGCGACATCGCAGAAAGGGCTTAAATTAAAGTAAACAAATATGCCACAGTCGGACGTCTGAGCGACATCACAGAAAGGGCTTAATTAAAAGTAAACAAATATACCACAGTCGGACGTCTAAGCGACATCGCAGAAAGGGCTTAAATTCATTATTAATCTCACAAAATATAATACTCGTGAAAAATATTCAACACATAGTAATAAACGGGTTAGTCCATCCACAGGAATAAACATTCAACCGGACTTAACACTCATGTGGTTCTCCGGAGTTTTTGTCACCGAGACTGACACTTGACAAGATAAGTTGAACATGGTATTTGGACATGGATAAGATGATTCATAGAATTTTTGACTCTGCAGAGTTTGTACTAAAATACCCACAGCCAACGGATTTCCGTAGTCACGAGGACTAGTTCCGTTTAGGTATTTCGGAAGAAACACATCTAACCAGTACACACCCATTCCACCTCACAATGCCAGGAATCACCCTAGACAGCGTTCAAGAAAAACTTTGAGACGGGGAGATCACAATCTCGATAGCATGGGATCAAATTTATATACGCGCGCTCTAAGGGGTGCCCCACTCTCGGTCCCAACCGGAAACACCCATGCCCCCTGACCGGATGACTGGCTTTAATCCAGGGCCATGGAACCATCATCACGGCCTCTTGATTTGGTGTGTACCAGGAAAGCGGTTTGCAACTTACTAAGCCATATCCCTTGCGGAAAACATGTGGTAGTACAGGAAGGGAAAACGGATGGAAACTTGACTGAATCATTTGACACTGGAGTCAAATAGTCTGGGATAAGACTGGCATGCTACAACACTGCCATCTTACCCATCCTCATGCCATCACATGGCCATGCAAACTCATATCCAACAACTCATGGATTTTCGAAAACTCACTTGCCTCATCTTTTGCATCTAACATAACATTCATCGAGATGCTCATAAACATGTCATGAAACTACTTACTGCAAACATGCCAAAGACACTCATCATATCAAAAGTTCAAACATGCTTGCCTGGTTCGGAGTAGTCAGAGCCTAGCTCGGTGAAGTTCACGGTTCCGTCACCTCCTTCGGTATCTACGGTATACAGAAATACACGCACTATCGTAAATACTGTGAGGTGCACAAAAGTATTCCATATATTTTTCAAATAAATCTGATAAAAAACTAGATAAAATTTTAAAGAGGACAGAAAAAGAATCAAACAAAAATCCTTCTTTGTTTAAAAGTTATAAGGGTTTTAATCCAGGGACCTTTCTGTAATGAAACAGAAACTTCTTAGGGGGCTGAACAGAAAAGACCGGAAAAACGTTTCAGACTGAAAGCGTATTTGCCCGATTACGTTTTCAGAAAACGGTTCGTTTAGAAGAAAAAGATAGGCTGACAGGCGGGTCCCACCTGTCAGGTTTAAAAATTCAAACAGAGAGAACAGAGCTCGTCGGCGCCCGAGAGCTGCGGTGGTCGCCGGCGGCGATCCAGGGCGAGGCAGAGGGATCGGGCGATACCTACGTGCTCAGCGTGTCCTTCGGCGTTGGTGGGTGGTGGTGGTGGTCGTCGGCGAGCACCACGTCGACGGCGACCCTTGCTCCGGCGGACGGCGGCTCGGGTGGAGTTGGATCTCGTCGGGGAGGGCTGCGAAGATCAAATCGATGCTTGGGTTAGCTCACTGGGTACTCGAGGAGGCTACTGACGAGGTTTGGGCGTAGGGGATGGCCTCACCGGAGCGAATCGAGTTGGTGGCCGTGGCGGGTCGGGGCGGCCGGAGTTGGGGCAGGAGACCTCCTCGGGGTCCTCCTAGTGGCTTGGCGAGGCGTTGGTGGGGTGCAGTGGTAGTGTGTGCTCGAGAGCGAGCTCGGGGCCTCTTTTTATAGGCGATCCGAGGCGGTGGCCGTGAACGGAGTTCTCCGGCGATGGTTACGGCAGCGCAGAGCTTGGTCGGGGAAGTTTAGGGGGTTGAGCGTCAACGTGGAGATCCACATGTCCCGTTTAGGCGCTAAACGAGTTCGGATTAGGTGCTTTGGGTGGGTTTCGACGAAACGGGGCAGCGCGGGCCCGTCGGCGGCAGAGGGCGTGCCCTGTGCTTGCCGGGCCACAGCGACGGTGCTGCGGGGGTGCGCTAGCATGCATGAGCCACGCGGAGAGCTAGGGAGCATTGGGCGGCGCCGGACGGCGTAGCGAGCTGGCACGGGCTCTCACTGGCCGCCACGGGTGGCTCTGCCACCGCAGAAGCTGCCGGCGTCGGCGATGCTCGCCGCCCCCGACACCTGCATCCGTCCAAGAGGGCGTGCGGTGCTCTGGTCAAGGAGGAGAGGTTGTGCGCAACGCGCCAGGGCGCATGGGTGATCGATGACAACACTCTGACGAAAAACGACACCGCAATCTCTGAACTTTCTGAAAGTGCACAGTAACAGTGCCGGCCAAGTGCTCGACGAAATGATTTTGGTATGTGGGAAATTTTCCTTGAGCTGATCTTTGGTGGGGTGGCCTCTCATTGCATCTGGGGGCTGCCTGAATTTTGGTAGAATTTTTGGAGAAGAGGAGATATGAATTTCACCAAATTTGACAAATCTGGTCCAAATTTGCAGAGGCTGAAATTTGAAAATTTTGAAAAGAGGAAGGGTGGATCTTGATGGTTCTAGGTTGTGGGTGCTAAGGACTATCCAGAGGAGTTGGTTTGAGATCAAAACTCAAAGGCAATTAGGTACTTGCTTTGTAAATCACCTAGGCTTAAAATAAATGACAGAATTGTTTTGGGAGATAAAACAAATGAAATAAAATCCAAAAATGGGTTGGACTTGTTGGAACAAAATATTTGGATTGCCCCAAAGTGGAAGGAGGGGTTTTGGGAATATTTACCTCATGAGGCATGTTAAAACCATGGATGGTTTCAATATAAGAGAAGTCCCAAAATCCTAGGGTTTCTTTTTTAAAAGAAAATAAATCCCAAAAAAATAAATTTGAGAAGGGGACAATCAGAAGAAAGGTTTTTAATGACCAAACACCAGGGTTGAAGAAGATATCAAAAATAAAATCCTTGCCAAGGGGAAAAGTTTTGAGAGAGAGGTTTTTGGAAGAATTTAAATGACCTTCTTCAAATCCAACAAAGTTTTTGCTGAAAACCAAATAAAAAATTTTGGAGTGTCACAACACCTACCCCCTTAGGAAAAATCTCGTCCCCGAGATTTCAGCTGATCCTCAAATAAGTGTGGATGCTCTATCCGAAGAAAATCCTCTCTTTCCCAAGTGGCTTCACTCTCGGTGTGATTGCTCCACTGAACTCTGAAAAACTTGATGGTTTTCTGTCGGGTCCTTCTTTCAGACTCCTCCAATATTTTTACTGGATGTTCCCGATAGGTGAGGTCTGGTTGCACGTCAATGTTTTCATGGGATACTTGCTTCTATGGGTTGCTTACGCACTTCCTTAATTGCGAGACGTGGAACACGTCGTGGATATCGGATAATTCTTCGGGTAAGTCTAGCTGGTAGGCTACCGTGCCTCTTCGTGCCACTATACAGAATGGTCCGATGAATCTTGGTGCTAGCTTTCCCTTGATCTTGAATCGTTGCAGGCCTCTCATAGGAGATACTCGTAGGTACACAAACTCACCGGGTTCAAAACTGATTCCACGATGTTTCTGATCGTAATAACTCTTCTGTCGGCTTTGAGCTGTCTTGAGTCGGTCCCTGATTAGCTTGACCTTTTCCTCGGCTTCTTTGAGCATGTCTGGGCCGAAGATACGGCTGTCTCCGGTCTCTGACCAATTTAGCGGGGTACGACATCTCCGCCCGTACAAGGCTTCAAATGGTGCCATTTGCAGGCTGGCCTGGTAACCGTTGTTGTATGCGAACTCTGCGTATGGCAAGCTTTCCTCCCAACTGGTTCCATAAGTGAGGACACATGCTCTCAGCATGTCTTCTAGAATTTGGTTTACGCGTTCAGTTTGTCCGTCAGTCTGGGGGTGGTATGCTGTACTGAAAGCTAGTTGAGTTCCCAGAGCCTGTTGCAGGTGATCCCAAAATCTGGAGATGAATTGTGTGCCCCTGTCAGATGTTATGGTCTTTGGAATTCCATGTAAGCAGACGATACGGGAAAGATAAAGCCTGGCAAGCTTCTGAGTGGTGTGCGTTGTCTACACGGGGATGAAGTGTGCTACTTTAGTCAGTCTATCTATGATGACCCATATGGCATCATTTCCGTGTCGTGACCGAGGTAGCCCAACAATAAAATCCATTCCAATCTCGTCCCATTTCCACTCGGGTATCTTATTTGGTTGTAATAGCCCGGCCGGTTTCTGGTGCTCGGCCTTGATGCGTTGATATGAGTCACAACACGCAATAAACGTGGCTATGTCCCTTTTTATACCGTGCCACCAAAATGTTTCCTGAAGATCCTTGTACATTTTTGTTCCTCCGGGATGGATTGAATACGGAGTGGTGTGGCCTTCAGCTAAGATTTGCTGTTTAAGGTCCTCGATATTTGGTATGCAAAGTCTATTTTCGTACCACAATATTCCTTGCTTGTCTATGACGAATTCTGCGGCCTTGCCCAAACTCGCTTTTCTTTTTATGCCTTCAATGCTGGGGTGTCCATGTTGAGCCTCCTTAATCTTTTCTATCAGGGTGGGCTGTACTTCCAAATTTGACACACTGCCTTCGGTGACCATTATTAAGTTGAGTTTGGCAAATTCCTGCTGAAATTCTGGTCTCAAATTTGGTATATTGTCGTTGCCCGAGCTGGGGTTCCGACTTAGAGCATCCGCCACTACATTTGCTTTTCCTAGATGATAGTGGATTCCAACATCATAATCCTTCACTAATTCCAATCAGCGTCGTTGCCGTAAATTGAGTTCCGGTTGTGTGAAAATATACTTGAGGCTTTTATGGTTCGTGTATATTTCACAACGATTTCCAAGTAAAAAGTGTCTCTATTCCTTGAGTGCATGAATAACTGCTGCTAACTCCAGGTCATGAGTAGGATAATTTTCTTCATGCTTGCGAAGTTGTCTGGAAACATACGCGACTACCTTGCCTTCTTGCATCAATACGCATCCGAGGCCCTTCCGGGATGCGTCACAATACACCTCAAAATTCTTGTGTATGTCTGGCACAATTAATACTGGTGCTGTCGTTAATTTCCTTTTTAGTTCTTGGAAACTTTTCTCGCAAGCTTCCGGCCATTCAAACTTCTTGTCTTTCTTGAGTAGCTACGTCATTGGCTTTGCTATAGTGGAAAATCCTTCAATAAATCTTCGGTAGTAACCTGCCATTCCCAAGAAACTTCGTATGTCCGTTACGCTAGCTGGTGATTTCCAGTCAAGTACGGCCTTGACTTTTTCCGGGTCTACGGCAATACCTTCTTGGGTCAGTACGTGGCCCAAAAAACCTACCTGCCTTAACCAAAATTCACACTTGCTGAACTTGGCGTACAATTGATGTTTCCTGAGTTCTCCTAGTACAATTCGGAGATGTTCAGCGTGCTCTTCTGGTGTCTTGGAGTATATCAGAATATCGTCGATGAATACCACAACAAACTTGTCCATAAACTTCATAAATACTTTGTTCATGACGTGAACAAAATATGCGAAGGCATTCGTTAGCCAAAATGGCATTACTGTGAACTCATACAATCCGTACCCGGAGGTGAAGGCTGTCTTGGGAATATCTTCTGTTCGTACATTTAATTGATGGTATCCCGATCTTAAGTCAATTTTCGAGAATACCTTGGCCTGAGCAAGCTGATCAAATAAATCATTTATCCATGGCAACGGGTATTTGTTCTTGATTGTGACCATGTTAAGTGCTCGATAGTCGATACACAATCTCAGGGTTCCATCCTTCTTCTTGGCAAATAAAATTGGTGAACCCCAAGGTGAGGAGCTGGCGCGAATATATCCTTTGTCCAGTAATTCTTTTATTTGCTTCTTCAATTCTACCAATTCGGATGGTGCCATTCTGTATGGTTTCTTGTATATGGGGGTGGTTCCGGGTGCTAGCTCAATGCTGAATTCTATCTCTCGGTCTGGTGGCATGCCTGGTAGTTCTTCGGGAAATACGTCTGGAAATTCACACACTACTGGAACCTTGCTGAATTCAGAAATATCCACCTTGTTCAATCTCGGTTGCCGGGATATTTTTCTCTCTTTGGCTGAAACTTTTATTGTCTTCCCATGGTGGTGGGTAAGAATTACGGTCCGGTTGAAGCAGTCAATAAAACCTTTGTTGGTGGTAAACCAATCCATCCCTAAGATGACATCCAGTCCTTTATTTTCCAATACAATAAGGTTGGCGTGAAACTTCAATCCTTCAAACTCAATAACCACACCTTGGAAGTAACTCTGGGTAACGTGCTTAATTCCAGGGGACATGATGATCATGGATTTTTCCAAGGGAACCATCGAAAAATTATTTTGCAAAGCAAAACTTTTCAAAATGAATGAGTGAGAAGCTCCAGAATCAAACAAAACCATGGCAGGTATTGTGTTGACAGGGAACGTACCGAGTACGATATCCGGGGCATTCTGTGCTTCCTCTCTGGTCACGTGGTTCAGATGACCCTTCCTGTGGTTGTTATTGGGGTTGAAATTGTTACGCTTTGGCGCTGAATTATTGCCACCGTTGTTCGGCTTTGCGGTCGAGTTCCTTGGCTTGGGGCACTGCTTGGCATAATGCCCTTCTTCTCCACAAGCGTAGCAAGTAACGCCTGGGCGATATGTGAACTCCTTGTCTCTTGCATGGAAATTCTTGACTGGGCGTGAGATGTTTGTCGTGGGTTTGTGTGTCCCACCTTTCTGAAAATCCGTCTTGCTTCGGTGGTTGCGAGCAAGATTAGTCTGGTCCCTTTTTTGCTTGCGGAAATCCTCCAAGCTGCATCTCTCATTTCCAAGGTAATGGCCTTATCCACCAGCGTTTTAAAATCTGGGAAGGTGTGCACAACCAGCTGGCATTTGAGCGCGGGTGCCAGACCGTCTAGGAATTTTTCCATCTTCTTGCTTTCAGTCATACGCTCTTCGTTGGCGTAAAAAGACAATAGAGTAAACTGACCGTTGTATTCTTACACCGTCATGGTCCTTTGTTTGAGGTCATCAAACTCTCTCTTCTTGATCTTCATAAGACTTTTAGGAATATGCGCCCCACGAAAACCTTCTTTGAACTCCTCCCAGGTTATATTATTTTCGTTGGGGTGCATGTGTAGGAAATTTTCCCACCACGATGCAACTGCTCCAGTGAGATAGTGTGGTGCATATAGCACTTTCTCAAGATCTGAACACTGTGCAATAATTAATTTTCTTTCCATGTCTCGAAGCCAGTCCTCGGCCTCAAGAGGTGTGTCAGTATGAGAAAATGTTTGGGGACGCGTCCTCTGTAGCTCAGATAACTTGGATTGCTGCTGATACTGTCCAAGGTGATTTCCCATATTTATGACTTGGTTCATCATTTCCTGATGTTGTTGCTGACTTTGCTCATAAAGACGGCACATTTGGGAAAGTGCTGTTTCACTGTCCTGTTGACTTGACTGCCCCTGTGTGAAATTGTTGCTTGGTTGGGTGCCATAATTTTCCTCTGGTGGAGTTGGCATGGAGCGCGTCCAAGGACGAGACATTTTTCACTCTGGGGATATATTTTGTAAAACTCATAAGAAAGGGAAATGAGTTGCAAAAATTAATAAATGCATAAATACTGGGAAATTTTTTAATGTTCCAGGATTTCTCAAGAAAACAAATCGATTGCGCATGGAGAAGGACTGCTCATTACATATCTTACACGCAAGCAGTAATTATACAATACATCACTCAGGATATGCGTACATATTCCTGACATGTTATTTAGGCTAGTGCACTTCTCCCAGTTCCTACATGATGCGCAAACAAGCTACTTCTCACAACCTATGTACATATAAACATATCGTACAAGTTGGTACATCGCATGGCGGCTAAGAGTACTCAGTCCGAGATGGTGAGGATCTCCCTTGGCCTGCCGAGGGTGAGGCGCAGGATCTCCCTTGGCCTGCCGAGGGTGAGGCGCAGTGAGGCTGGGGACTCAACCTCCTCCTCGCTAATAGGCTCTAGACGTGAAGTTTTGCGCTGAGTAGATGGAGCAGGCGCCATAGGCGGAGCAACACGAACAGGAGTAAGCGCAATGGGTGGTGCAGTGCGGACTGGAGTGGGCGCAATGACTTGGTTGAATTCCTCGGTGGAAGGCAGGCGACGAGCAGCGGCGAGAGTGGTAGGTGCATAAGATGCTGAGGACGAGACGAAAGTCAGTGGTGGTGCGGCGTGCAGGAGCTCCCTCCTGTTAGCGGCACAGCCATGGACCGAGTCCATGCGGGTAGCCACGAAGTCGTCCACCAGGCTGTCGAAGGCTGCCTCCAGAGCCCGGAGATACTCGATAAGCATCTCAAAAGCCTCGTCTCGTTCTCCTCTGGGGCAAGAGAACACGTAGTGATAGGCGTATGGCACGTGGCATGGAAGGTAGCGGTAACGACGAGTCCTCATCGAAGGAAGGACATCCCTGAGACGAGCTATCGCCTCACGGGCTGCCATCTGCATAGCATGCTTCTCCGTAGGCATGGCTCTTCCCAAGAACCGGAAGCGGCGTAACTCAACATGCCCTCCCTTGAATTGCACCACGGCCTGGTGCATGGTCAGATTGTCGTTGACCTTGTGCTGATAGAGTGTGAAGACGGGGCGCACTGATGGCCCCATCGCGACCTGGACGATGAAGGAGAGGAGCTTGACGAACCCCTCAGGCACGTTGGCGAACATCTGTGACTCGCAGTTGTTGTCAGCCATCTACAAAAGTAGGCAAAAATTCTGAGTGGTCAGGTCATAAATTTATGCTGACTGTCAGAAAATGACTACATTTGCAAAAATAAGAATTAGCTCTATCATGCTAATAACCGATTAACGATCGCGCCTAGTGGCTTCCTACAGTCAGCCTGGCTCTGGTACCAAGCTTGTCACGACCGGTTTTCCAATAAAATACTTATTGAGAAACCGATCTTTTTAGTCCAGTATGAGGAAAAACCTCCTAACTGGTAGACAAAATCTTGATACAGTAAGCCAGTAGCATTAAATATATTACATGGTCGAGCTAGGGTGCTCAACAATTTATTACAGACGCGCCAATAATTAAACATAATGGCAGATATAACACAATGGTGTGGTGGCATACTACTGACTCGAAATAAAAGTGGTGGTGGAAATTGTTGGGGAACGTAGTAATTTCAAAAATTTCCTACGCACATGCAAAATCATGGTGATGGCATAGCAACGAGAGGGGAGAGTAATGTCCACGTACCATCGTAGACCGTAAGCGGAAGCATTATAACAACGCGGTTGATGTAGTCGTACGTCTTCACGATCCGACCGATCCAAGTACCGAACGTACGGCACCTCCGAGTTCAGCACGCGTTTAGCTCGATGACGATCCCCGGGCTCCGATCCAGCAAAGCTTCAGGCATGAGTTCCGTCAGCACGACGGCATGGTGACGATGATGATGCTCTACCGGCTCAGGGCTTCTCCTAAACTCCGCGACGATATGACCGAGGTGGAATATATATGGTGGAGGGGGGCACCGCACACGGCTAAGGAACGATCCGTAGATCAACTTGTGTTCTCTATGGGGTGCCCCCCGCCCCCGTATATAAAGGAGCCAGGGGGAGGAGGCGGCCGGCCAAGGAGGGCGCGCCAAGGGGGGAGTCCTACTCCCACCGGGAGTAGGACTCCCTTCTTTCCTAGTTGGAATAGGAGAAGGGGGGAAAGAGGAGGAAGAGGGGAAGGAAAGGGGGGGCGCCGCCCCCCTTCCCTTGTCCTATTCGGACTAGGAAGGGGAGGGGCGCGCGGCCCCCTCCTGCCTCCTTCCCTCTTCTCCCTCGAGGCCCATGTAGGCCCAATAACCCCCCGGGGGGTTCCGGTAACCTCCCTGTACTCCGATAAAATGCCGATTTCACCTGGAACGATTCCGATGTCCAAATATAGGCTTCCAATATATCGATCTTTATGTCTCGACCATTTCAAGACTCCTCGTTACATCCATGATCACATCCGGGACTCCGAACAAACTTCGGTGCATCAAAACTTACTAACTCATAATAAAACTGTCATCGTAACGTTAAGCGTGCGGATCCTACAGGTTCGAGAACTATGTAGAAATGACCTAGAACTATTCTCAGTCAATAACCAATAGCGGAACCTGGATGCCCATATTGGTTCCTACATATTCTACGAAGATCTTTATCGGTCAAACCGCATAACAACATACGTTGTTCCCTTTGTCATCGGTATGTTACTTGCCCGAGATTTGATTGTCGGTATCCAATACCTAGTTCAATCTCGTTACCGGCAAGTCTCTTTACTCGTTCCGTAATGCATCATTCCGTAACCAACCCATTTGGTCACATTGCTTGCAAGGCTTATAATGATGTGCATTACCGAGAGGGCCCAGAGATACCTCTCCGACAATCGGAGTGACAAAACCTAATCTCGAAATACGCCAACTCAACATGTACCTTCGAGGACACCTGTAGTACTCCTTTATAATCACCCAGTTACGTTGTGACGTTTGGTAGTACCCAAAGTGTTCCTCCGGTAAACGGGAGTTGCATAATTCTCATAGTTACAGGAACATGTATAAGTCATGAAGAAAGCAATAGAAATATACTAAACGATCAAGTGCTAGGCTAACGGAATGGGTCATGTCAATCACATCATTCTTGTAATGATGTGATCCCATTAATCAAATGACAACACATGTCTATGGTTAGGAAACATAACCATCTTTGATTAATGAGCTAGTCAAGTAGAGGCATACTAGTGACTATATGTTTGTCTATGTATTCACACATGTATCATGTTTCCGGTTAATACAATTCTAGCATGAATAATAAACATTTATCATGAAATAAGGAAATAAATAATAACTTTATTATTGCCTCTAGGGCATATTTCCTTCAGTCTCCCACTTGCACTAGAGTCAATAATCTAGTTCACATCACCATGTGATTTAACACTAATATTCATATATGTATATGATTAACATCCATAGTTCACATCGTCATGTGACCAACATTCAAAAGGTTTACTAGAGTCAATAATCTAGTTCACATCGCTATGTGATTAACACCCAAAGAGTACTAAGGTATGATCATGTTTTGCTCGTGAGAGAAGCTTAGTCAACGGGTCTGTCACATTCAGAGCCGTATGTATTTTGCAAATATTCTATGTCCACAATGCTCTGCACGGAGCTACTCTAGCTGATTGCTCCCACTTTCAATATGTATCCAGATTGAGACTTAGAGTCATCTGGATTGGTGTAAAAGCTTGCATCATTGTAACTTTTACGACAGGCTCTTTTATCACCTCCATAATTGAGAAACATATCCTTATTTCTCTAAGGATAATTTTGACCAATGTCCAATGATCTACTTCTAGATCACTATTGTACTCCCTTGCCAAATTCAGAGCAAGGTATACAATAGGTCTGGTACATAGCATACTTTATAGAACCTATGACTGAGGCATAGGGAATGACTTTTCATTCATTTTCTATTTTCTGCAATGGTCGGGTCTTGAGTCTTACTCAACTTCACACCTTGTAACACAGGGAAGAACTCCTTCTTTGACTGTTCCATTTTGAACTATTTCAAAAATTTATCAAGGTATGTACTCATTGAAAAATCTTATCAAGCGTCTTGATCTATCTATATAGATCTTGATGCTCAATGTGTAAGCAGCTTCACCGAGGTCTTGCTTTGAAAAACTCTTATTCAAGTATCCTTTCATGCTATCCAGAATTTCCATATCATTTCCAATTAACAATATGTCATCCACATATAATATTAGAAATGCTACAGAGCTCCCACTCACTTTCTTGTAAATACAAGCTTCTTCAAAAGTCTGTATAAAACCATATGCTTTGATCAACTCATCAAAGCATATATTCCAACTCCGAGATGCTTGCACCAGTCCATAGATGGATCGCTGGAGCTTGCACAATTTGTCAGCACCTTTAGGATTGACAAAACCTTCTGGTTGCATCATATACAACTCTTCTTTAAGAAAACCATTAAGGAATGCAGTTTTGTTTATCCATTTGCCAGATTTCATAAAATGCGGCAATTGCTAACATGATTCAGACAGACTTAAGCATAGATACGAGTGAAAAACTCTCATCGTAGTCAACACATTGAACTTGTCGAAAACCTTTTGCGACAATTCTAGCTTTGTAGAGAGTAACACTATCAGCGTCCGTCTTCCTCTTCAAGAACCATTTAATCTCAATGTCTCGCCGATCATTGGGCAAGTCAATCAAAGTCCATACTTTGTTTTCATACATGGATCTTATCTCAGATCTCATGGCCTCAAGCCATTTTGCGGAATCTGGGCTCACCATCGCTTCTTCATAGTTCGTAGGTTCGTCATGGTCTAGTAACATAACTTCCAGAACAGGATTACCGTACCACTCTGGTGCGGATCTTACTCTGTAAGACCTACGAGATTCTGTAGTAACTTAATCTGAAGTTTCATGATCATCATCATTAACTTCCTCACTAATTGGTGTAGTAGTCACAGGAACATATTTCTGTGATGAACTACTTTCAAATGAGGGAGCAGGTACAGTTACCTCATCAAGTTCTACTTTCCTCCCACTCACTTCTTTCGAGAGAAACTCCTTCTCTAGAAAGGATCCATTCTTAGCAACGAATGTTTTGCCTTTGGATTTGTGATAGAAGGAGTACCCAACAGTTTCCTTTTGGTATTCTATGAAGACGCACTTCTTCGATTTGGGTTCGAGCTTATCAGGTTGAAAACCTTTTTCATATAAGCATCGCAACTCCAAACTTTAAGAAACGCAGCTTAGGTTTACTTCTAAACCATAGTTCATACGATGTCATCTCAATGGATTTAGATGGTGCCCTTTTAACGTGAATGCAGCTGTCTCTAATGCATAACCCCAAAACGATAATGGTAAATCAGTAAGAGACATCATAGATCGCACCATATCCAATAAAGTGCGGTTACGACGTTCGGACACACCATAACGTTGTGGTGTTCCAGGTGGCGTGAGCTGTGAAACTATTCCACATTGTTTTAATTGAAGACCAAACTCGTAACTCAAATATTCGTCTCCGCGATCAGATCGCAGAAACTTTATTTTCTTGTTACGATGATTTTTCCACTTCACTCTGAAATTCTTTGAACCTTTCAACTATTTCAGACTTATGTTTCATCAAGTAGATATACCCATATCTGCTCAAATCATCTTGTGAAGGTCAGAAAATAACGATACTTGCCACGAGCATCAACACTCATTGGATCGCATACATCGGTATGTATTATTTCCAATAAGTCAGTAGCTTGTTCCATTGTTCCGAAGAACGGAGTTTTAGTCATCTTGCCCAAAAGGCACGGTTCGCAAGCATCAAATGATTCATAACCAAGTGATTCCGAAAATCCATCTTTATGGAGTTTCTTCATGCGCTTTACACCGATATGACCCAAACGGCAGTGCCACAAATAAGTTGCACTATCATTATTAACTTTGCATCTTTTGGCATCAATATTATGAATATGTGTATCACTATGATCGAGATCGAACAAACTATTTTCTTTGGGTGTATAACCATCGAAGGTCTTATTCATGTAAACAGAATAACAATTATTCTCTAACTTTAAATGAATAACTGTATCGCAATAAACACGATCAAATCATGTTCATGCTCAACGCAAACACCAAATAACATTTATTTAGGTTCTACACAAATCTCGAAAGTATAGGGAGTGTGCGATGATGATCATATCAATCTTGGAACTATTTCCAACACACATCGTCACTTCACCCTCAACTAGTCTCTGTTTATTCCGTAACTCCTGTTTTGAGTTACTAATATTTAGCAACCGAACAAGTATCAAATACTCAGGGGCTACTATAAACACTAGTAAGGTAGACATCAATAACCTGTATATCAAATATACCCTTGTTCACTTTGCCATCCTTCTTATCCACCAAATATTCAGGGTATTTCCGTTTCCAGTGACCATTTCCTTTGCAGTGTAAGCACTCAGTTTCAGGCTTTGGTCCAGCTTTGGTCTTCTTCACGGGAGTGACAACATGTTTGCCATTCTACTTGAAGTTTCCCTTTCTTTCCCTTTGCCCTTTTCTTGAAACTAGTGGTCTTGTCAATCATCAACACTTGATGCTCTTTCTTGATTTCTACCTTCGTCGATTTCAACATCACGAAGAGCTCGGGAATTGTTTTCTTCATCCCTTGCATACTATAGTTCATCACGAAGTTCTAGGAACTTAGAGATGGTGACTAGAGAATTCTGTCAATCACTATCTTATCTGGAAGATTAACTCCCACTTGATTCAAGTGATTGAAGTACCCAGACAATCTGAGCACATGCTTACTAGTTGAGCGATTCTCCTCCATCTTTTAGCTATAGAACTTGTTGGAGACTTCATATCTCTCAACTCGGGTATTTGCTTGAAATATTAACTTCAATTCCTGGAACATCTCATATGGTCCATGACGTTCAAAACATCTTTGAAGTCCCGATTCTAAGCCGTTAAGCATGGTGCACTAAACTATCAAGTAGTCATCATATTGAGCTAGCCAAACGTTCATAACGTCTGCGTCTGCTCCTGCAATAGGTCTGTCACCTAGCGGTGCATTAAGGACATAATTCTTCTGTGCAGCAATGAGGATAAACCTCAGATAACGGATCCAATCCGCATCATTGCTACTAACATCTTTCAACACAATTTTCTCTAGGAACATATCAAAATAAACATATGAAAGCAACAACGCAAGCTATTGATCTACAACATAATTTGCAAAATACTACCAGGACTAAGTTCATGATAAATTTAAGTTCAATTAATCATATTACTTAAGAACTCCCACTTAGATAGACATCCCTCTAATCCTCTAAGTGATTACGTGATCCATATCAACTACACCATGTCCGATCGTCACGTGAGATGGAGTAGTTTCAACGGTGAACATCAATATGTTGATCATATCTACTATATGATTCACGCTCGACCTTTCGGTCTCCGTGTTCCGAGGCCATATCTGTATATGCTAGGCTCATCAAGTTTAACCTGAGTATTCCGCGTGTGCAACTGTTTTGCACCCGTTGTATTTGAACGTAGAGCCTATCACACCCGATCATCACGTGGTGTCTCAGCACGAAGAACTTTCACAATGGTGCATACTCAGGGAGAACACTTCTTGATAATTTAGCGAGAAATCGTCTTAAAATGCTACCGTCAAACAAAACAGAATAAGATGTATAATAGATAAACATCATATGCAATCAAAATATGTGACATGATATGACCATGATCATCTTGTGCCTTTGATCTCCATCTTCAAAGTACTGTCATGATCTCTATCGTTACCGGCACGACACCATGATCTTCATCATCTTGATCTATATCAATGTGTCGTCACATGGTCGTCTCGCCAACTATTGCTCTTGCAACTATTGCTATCGCATAGCGATAAAGTAAAGCAATTATTTGGCACTTGCATCTTATGCAACAAAGAGACAACCATAGGGCTTCTGCCAGTTGCCGATAACTTCAACAAAACATGATCATCTCATACAACAACTTATATCTCATCACGTCTTGACCATATCACATCACAACATGCCCTGCAAAAACAAGTTAGACGTCCTCTACTTTGTTGTTGCAAATTTTACGTGGCTGCTACGGGCTGAGCAAGAACCATTCTTACCTACGCATCAAAACCACAACGATAGTTCGTCAAGTTAGTGATGTTTTAACCTTCGCAAGGACCGGGCATAGCCACACTCGATTCAGCTAAAGTTGGAGAAACAGACACCCGCTAGTCACCTGTGTGCAAAGCACGGCGGTAAAACCAGTCTCGCGTAAGCATACGCGTAATGTCGGTCCGGGCCGCTTCATCCAACAACACCGCCGAACCAAAGTATGACATGCTGGTAAGCAGAATGACTTGTATCGCCCACAACTCACTTGTGTTCTACTCGTGCATATAACATAAACGCATAAAACCTAGGCTCGGATGCCATTGTTGGGGAACGTAGTAATTTCAAAAATTTCCTACGCACATGCAAAATCATGGTGATGGCATAGCAACGAGAGGGGAGAGCAATGTCACGTACCCTCGTAGACCGTAAGCGGAAGCGTTATAACAACGCGGTTGATGTAGTCGTACGTCTTTACGATCCGACCGATCCAAGTACCGAACGTACGGCACCTCCGAGTTCAGCACACGTTCAGCTCAATGACGATCCCCGGGCTCCGATCCAGCAAAGCTTCGGGGATGAGTACCGTCAGCACGACGGCGTGGTGACGATGATGATGCTCTACCGGCGCAGGGCTTCGCCTAAACTCCGCGATGATATGACCGGGGTGGAATATGGTGGAGGGGGGCACCGCACACGGCTAAGGAACGATCCGTAGATCAACTTGTGTTCTCTATGGGGTGCCCCCCGCCCCCGTATATAAAGGAGCCATGGGGGAGGAGGCGGCCGGCCAAGGAGGGCGCGCCAAGGGGGGAGTCCTACTCCCACCGGGAGTAGGACTCCCTTCTTTCCTAGTTGGAATAGGAGAAGGGGGGAAAGAGGATGAAGAGGGGAAGGAAAGGGGGGGGGCCTTCCCTTGTCCTATTCGGACTAGGAAGGGGAGGGGCGCGCGGCCCCCTCCTGCCTCCTTCCCTCTTCTCCCTCGAGGCCGATGTAGGCCCAATAACCACCCGGGGGGTTCCGGTAACCTCCCAGTACTCCGGTAAAATGCCGATTTCACCCGGAACGATTCCGATGTCCAAATATAGGCTTCCAATATATTGATCTTTATGTCTCGACCATTTCGAGACTCCTCGTTACGTCCATGATCACATCCGGGACTCCGAACAAACTTCAGTACATCAAAACTTATAAACTCATAATAAAACTATCATCGTAACGTTAAGCGTGCGGACCCTACGGGTTCGAGAACTATGTAGACATGACCTAGAACTATTCTTGGTCAATAACCAATAGCGGAACCTGGATGCCCATATTGGTTCCTACATATTCTACGAAGATCTTTATCGGTCAAACCGCATAACAACATACGTTGTTCCCTTTGTCATCGGTATGTTACTTGCCCGAGATTTGATCGTCAGTATCCAATACCTAGTTCAATCTCATTACCGGCAAGTCTCTTTACTCGTTCCGTAATGCGTCATCCCGTAACCAACCCATTTTGTCACATTGCTTGCAAGGCTTATAATGATGTGCATTACGGGGAGGGCCCAGAGATACCTCTCCGACAATCGGAGTGACAACACCTAATCTCGAAATACGACAACTCAACATGTACCTTCGGAGACACCTGTAGTACTCCTTTATAATCACCCAGTTACGTTGTGACGTTTGGTAGTACCCAAAGTGTTCCTCCGGTAAACAGGAGTTGCATAATTCTCATAGTTACAGGAACATGTATAAGTCATGAAGAAAGCAATAGCAATATACTAAACGATCAAGTGCTAGGCTAACGGAATGGGTCATGTCAATCACATCATTCTTCTAATGATGTGATCCCATTAATCAAATGACAACACATGTCTATGATTAGGAAACATAACCATCTTTGATTAATGAGCTAGTCAAGTAGAGGCATACTAGTGACTATATGTTTGTCTATGTATTCACACATGTATCATGTTTCCGGTTAATACAATTCTAGCATGAATAATAAACATTTATCATGAAATAAGGAAATAAATAATAACTTTATTATTGCCTCTAGGGCATATTTCCTTCAGAAATATCACAGTGGAGTGAATAACATGACTACTAAACTGGCAGCTCATCGAGCACCGAGGTGAGGCTCGATGAATCCTTTTCAGGTAGCGGAGGCGGATGTAATACAGTGACCAAATCCAGGATCGCACGAGACTGACTGGAACTCCTCTAGGCGTCGGACTCGCTATCGAACTCTTCATCCATGCGATCGCCTTCGTCAACATCTGGCCAAATCAACAAGCCAGGTGAGTACTTTGAAAGTACTCGCAAGACAGTTCGGACATAAGATATAACAAATGCATGCATGAATGCGTCATGAGCCATTAGTAAGGCACATTCAAATGATAAACTTGCACGACATTATTTAGTAATAAGGAAGTCAGGCGGTAGTCCTCCCGAAATCCACAAAATAACTGAAAACCGATCAGGTGTCTGAACCGACGCCTCGAAGGGTGAACAAATAAATAAACATGCCGCAGTCGGGCGTCTAGGCGACACCACATAAAGGGCTTATATTGAAAAGTAAAGGACATGCGTGCCACAGTCGGACGTCGGAGCGACATCACAGAAAGGGCTTATATCAAAAGTAAATAACAAGCGTGCCACAGTCGGACGTCTAAGCGACATCGCAGAAAAGGCGTATATTAAAAGTAAATAACAAATATGCCACAGTCGGACGTCTGAGCGACATCGCAGAAAGGGCTTATATCAAAAGTAAACAAATATGCCACAGTCGGACGTCTGAGCGACATTGCAGAAAGGGCTTAAATTAAAGTAAACAAATATGCCATAGTCAGACGTCTGAGCGACATCGCAGAAAGGGATTAAATCAAAGTAAACAAATATGCCACAGTCGGACGTCTGAGCGACATCGCAGAAAGGGCTTAAATTCATTATTAATCTCACAAAATATAATACTCGTGAAAAATATTCAACACATAGTAATAAACGGGTTAGTCCATCCACAGGAATAAACATTCAACCGGACTTAACACTCATGTGGTTCTCCGGAGTTTTTGTCACCGAGACTGACACTTGACAAGATAAGTTGAACATGGTATTTGGACATGGATAAGATGATTCATAGAATTTTTGACTCTGCAGAGTTTGTACTAAAATACCCACAGCCAACGGATTTCCGTAGTCACGAGTACTAGTTCTGTTTACGGTATTTCGGAAGAAACACATCTAACTAGTACACACCTATTCCACCTCACGATGCCAGGAATCACCCTAGATAGCGTTCAAGAAAAACTTTGAGACGGGGAGATCACAATCTCGAATAGCATGGGATCAAATTTATACACGCGCGCTCTAAGGGGTGCCCCCCTCTCGGTCCCAACCGAAAACACCCATGCCCCCTGACCGAATGACTGGCTTTAATCCAGGGCCATGGAACCATCATCATGGCCTCTCGATTTGGTGTGTACCAGGAAAGCGGTTTGCAACTTACTAAGCCATATCCCTTGCGGAAAACATGTGGTAGTACAGGAAGGGAAAACAGATGGAAACTGGACTGAATCATTTGACACTGGAGTCAAATAGTCTGGCATAAGACTGGCATGCTACAACACTGCCATCTTACCCATCCTCATGCCATCACATGGCCATGCAAACTCATATCCAACAACTCATGGATTTTCGAAAACTCACTTGCCTCATCTTTTGCATGTAACATAACATTCATCGAGATGCTCATAAACATGCCATGAAACTACTTACTGCAAACGTGCCAAAGACACTCATCATATCAAAAGTTCAAACATGCTTGCCTGGTTCGGAGTAGTCGAAGCCTAGCTCGGTGAAGTTCGCGGTTCCGTCACCTCCTTCGGTATCTACGGTATACCGAAATACATGCACTATCGTAAATACCGTGAGGTGCACAAAAGTATTCCAAATATTTTTCAAATAAATCTGATAAAAAACTAGATAAATTTTTAAAGAGGACAGAAAAAGAATCAAACAAAAATCCTTCTTTGTTTAAAATTTATAAGGGTTTTAATCCAGGGACCTTTCTGTAATGAAACAGAAACTTCTCAGGGGGCTGAACAGAAATGACTAGAAAAACGTTTCAGACTGAAAGCGTATTTGCCCGATTACGTTTTCAGAAAATGGTTCGTTTAGAAGAAAAAGAGAGGCTGACAGGCGGGTCCCACCTGTCAGGTTTAAAAATTCAAACAGAGAGAACAGAGCTCGTCGGCGCCCGAGAGCTGCGGTGGTCACCGGCGGCGATCCAGGGCGAGGCAGAGGGATCGGGCGATACCTACGTGCTCAGCGTGTCCTTCCGCGTCGGTGGGTGGTGGTGGTGGTCGTCGGTGAGCACCACGTCGACGGCGACCCTTGCTCCAGCGGACGGCGGCTCGGGTGGAGTTGGATCTCGTCGGGGAGGGCTGCAAAGATCAAATCGATGCTTGGGTTAGCTCATTGGGTACTCGAGGAGGCTACTGACGAGGTTTGGGCGCCGGGGATGGCCTCACCAGAGCGAATCGAGTTGGTGGCCGTGGCGGGTCGGGGCGGCCGGAGTTGGGGGAGGAGACCTCCTCGGGGTCCTCCTAGTGGCTTGGCGAGGCGTTGGTGGGGTGCAGTGGTAGTGTGTGCTCGAGAGCGAGCTTGGGGCCTCTTTTTATAGGAGATCCGAGGCGGCGGCCGTGAACAGAGTTCTCCGGCGATGGTTACGGCGGCGCAGATCTTGGTCGGGGAAGTTTAGGGGGTTGAGCGTCAACGTGGAGATCCACTGGTCCTGTTTAGGCGCTAAACGAGTTCGGATTAGGTGCTTTGGGTGGGTTTCGACGAAACGGGGCGGCGCGGGCCCGTCGGCGGCAGAGGGCGTGCCCTGTGCTTCCCGGGCCACGGCGACGGTGCTGCGGGGGTGCGCTGGCATGCATGAGCCACGCGGAGAGCTAGGGAGCGTTGGGCGGCGCCGGACGGCGTAGCGAGCTGGCACGGGCTCTCGCTGGCCGCCACGGGTGGCTCTGCCACCGCAGAAGCTGCCGGCGTCGGCGATGCTCGCCGCCCCCGACACCTGCATCCGTCCAAGAGGGCGTGCGGTGCTCTGGTCAAGGAGGAGAGGCTCTGCGCAACGCGCCAGGGCGCACGAGTGATCGATGACAACACTCTGACGAAAAATGACACTGCAATCTCTGAACTTTCTGAAAGTGCACAGTAACAGTGTCGGCCAAGTGCTCGACGAAATGATTTTGGTATGTGGGAAATTTTCCTTGAGCTGATCTTTGGTGGGGTGGCCTCTCATTGCATCTGGGGGCTGCCTGAATTTTGGTAGAATTTTTGGAGAAGAGGAGATATGAATTTCACCAAATTTGACAAATCTGGTCCAAATTTGCATAGGCTGAAATTTGAAAATTTTGAAAAGAGGAAGGGTGGATCTTGATGGTTCTAGGTTGTGGGTGCTAAGGACTATCCAGAGGAGTTGGTTTAAGATCAAAACTCAAAGGCAATTAGGTACTTGCTTTGTAAATCACCTAGGCTTAAAATAAATGACAGAATTGTTTTGGGAGATAAAACAAATGAAATAAAATCCAAAAATGGGTTGGACTTGTTGGAACAGAATATTTGGATTGCCCCAAAGTGGAAGGAGGGGTTTTGGAAAGATTTACCACGTGAGGCATGGTAAAACCATGGATGGTTTCAATATAAGAGAAGTCCCAAAACTCCTAGGGTTTCTTTTTTAAAAGAAAATAAATCCCAAAAAAATAAATTTGAGAAGGGGACAATCAGAAGAAAGGTTTTTAATAACCAAACACCAGGGTTGAAGAAGATATCAAAAATAAAATCCTTGCCAAGGGAAAAAGTTTTGAGAGAGAGGTTTTTGGAAGAATTTAAATGACCTTCAAATCCAACAAAGTTTTTGCTGAAAACCAAATAAAAATTTTTGGAGTGTCACACGAAGGCAGGTGTGTGTGTGTGTGTGTGATGTCGGAGACGCGACCATGGTTGCGGTATTCGACTCTTCTCCTATGTGTACGCATGATTGCCACGATTTGTTTGTTGTTATTAAGTTGAAGCTGCGGAGGGCCCCGGTGACGACGATGATGGGCACAGGTGGTCCGTTTGGTGGTCTTTCACGGCACCAGCCTTACATATAGTTCTCCTTCATAGTTCTGTCAGAGTAGAAACTGTGTTATCCTTGTCGTGGGTGGCTTAATTCTGGCACGGACCTTCATGTGACTCCGCATTGCCTCTATAGTGTTGGTTGGGTCGACCATTACCTATGGTGAAGTCGGAGTTACTTGCTCAAGGATTAGGAATGCCGATGATGCATGCTTGGGGAGATGATGACACAGTGTGCTATCTCGACGAGGCTCTCTTTGAGGAGGTGTGTGTGGGATAGCCTATGTGTGCCGCTAAGCGGTTTGTGACGCCTTTTTTCTGGTTTCTCTTTAGTTAACTGTTAATTATCTTGCTTAATTGCTTAATTTTAATGGATGAGGCAAACCTTTTGCATTCGTTCTAATAAAAGACCACGAACTGCTTGATACGGGAACAATCATGCTTATTCCATTCTACTAACATCATGTTACTACCATACCGTGCAATCTCTGATGATGGCCGACGAAACTTAGCAGACGATAAATCTAGCTTGATCACGCACCCGTCCACTGCCTCAACGACAACTCTCTTTTTCTTGAGGAACAAACAATTACGTTCCGGCATGCCCACGGGCGCCGCCGATGTTTAGGACCAGGTGTGGTGATCCGTTCGATTCAAGGAACAGAGGAGGCGCATCCTTTGGCAGACAAGGGGACGCAGCGAAACGTGGATGGAATACCCAAAACTAACAGTCAAAAAAGTCATGCAAATATCACCCCCTCAAAGTGAAACGTCAAGCAAGCACTTGGAATCGCGAAACGCCGTCCATTTCTTCAGAAAGTATCAGGCAGATACCGATAAATAGCTGATGTTATAAGGTAAAAAATGGACCATACGTGTCTGCGCGCATATACAATATTAATTCAGATTAGCCCGTAAGCCATGGTGCGGCTCGACATCCGCACGCTACCGTCTCCTTTCGTGATGACCTTGCTGAGCCCCTCCACCTACGAATCAGCTGATCACAAGCAAAGGCTATATATACGCACACACACCTTCATCCAAAAATCATCACACAGCTAACCATCAGAAGCAAATCCTGGCTGATACAGGAACAAACACATAAGCATCCCAAGAACACACAGCTTCCTAGCTCATCTACGTATAGATTAGTCCGCGAGTTCAATTTGCAGGGGCATCCAGAGACAGACATGGCGTCGGCTCCAGCTCGAGCTATTGCGGTGGTGGCTCTCATGTTCGCGTGCTCTGGGTTGGCCATGGCCGCGGACAAAGCGCCGACATGGCTGAGGGCGCATGCCACTTTCTACGGCGGCGCTGATGCCTCTGACACCATGGGTACGTAACTAGCTAATCTCAGAATCCCTGTATAGGCCAATAGAACATTGAATACCACATCTACTGCTGCCTGTTCTAAAAGCATACACACACTTAATTCAACGCAGGTGGGGCGTGTGGGTACGGCAACCTGTACTCGGCGGGCTACGGCACGCGGACGGCGGCGCTGAGCCAGGCGCTCTTTAAAGACGGCGCGGCGTGCGGGCAGTGCTACAAGATTGCTTGTGATCGCAAACTTGCGGATCCAATGTTCTGCAAACCTGGCGTCACCGTGACAATCACGGCCACGAACCTCTGCCCGCCTAACTATGCGCTCCCGAGCAACAACGGAGGCTGGTGCAACGCGCCGAGGCCGCACTTCGACATGGCACAGCCTGCCTGGGAGAAGATTGGTGTCTACAAGGGTGGCATCATCCCTGTCATGTACCAGAGGTACATACCTACACATGAGTATTTATCACTGTTATATGTGCCTGTGTGCAGGTTACTAAAATTGATTTTTGCAGGGTTCCATGCGTGAAGAAGGGTGGTGTGCGGTTCAAGATCGCTGGTCATGATTATTTTAACCTAGTTAACGTGTTCAACGTCGCAGCGGATGGCTCGATCAAATCGATGGATGTCAAGAGCTCTGATTCAGACACATGGACGCCAATGGCTCGTAACTGGGGCGCGAACTGGCAATCTCTAGCTAATCTTACTGGGAAGATGCTCTCATTCAGATTGACCAGCACAAATGGGCAGACGCTTGTGTTCAACAATATTGTGCCAGCTGGATGGACATTTGGGCAAACATTTGCGAGCAAATTACAGTTTTAGTTGAACACTCTCAACAGAACAATCTAGTGATGGTTGATTTTTTTCAGATTAAATTTATTTATTTCTGGTGTGGTGCTTAAAAAATATTAATTGTAAGCACTACTTGTATGGATATATCCATTGGTTGGTCACCACATGTAACATTGTACCTCCAACATCCTTTTATGTATGTGTTTAACTTGTTGTACATATTTGTGCTTATATTAATTTGGTTGGTGCATATAAAACACGTCTGGTTCTACGGAGTTACCTCGAATGTTTATTTATCGGTTTGGTTGTACCTCTGCCTTGGGTGACTAACAAATAATTGAACTAAGTAATTTTAAGATAACAATAAGAAGCATTTTAGCTTAACATTGAGATTCATGTAAGTGCAAAAGCATGAGAATTCTACATCTAACATCTCAACTAAGAATTCTCGCCGAACATTTGTGCTTATCGTCCTCCTTGTAACGGAGTGGTCTAGGTCCACCTCCTATAAGACCTAGCTTCCCACTCTACTGTCGGCGGGGGTGGCAATCACAATTGTGGTGTGTCGATGATAAGTTAAATCACGTATCGGCCTGTCTGCCTTTGCTGCCAAGACGAGCCCCGAAAGCTCGAGACAGCCCAGTGATACTGGAAGGTTCACCACCACCTTGGGAGGAGGGATACCACCATACAACACATCAGAAAAATGGAGGAGTCTACGAATAAGGACGAAAGACCCTGCATGCATCCTAAACAGACTTAAGGGCAAGACTCCAAGCCCTATATGCCCTATGCACCGACATGGAAGCCTTCCACAAGTAGTTCTATATAAGGGCACCAGGACCATCATAAAGGGTGACCTTCTCCCGCACCATTGTAGTCTAGACCACCTAGAAAGGATTTCGACGCTTATCGCCCGAATCTCCGCCGTGTCATTTCGTCAAGATACTCTGTCTCATCGATATCCCCCCTCCCCTCGACCATGTAATCTTCTGCGTTCTCCACATATATAAGAATGGAGCAAGGCAGGAAGTAGGGATTTTACCCACATCAAGGGCCTGAACCTGGGTATATCGTGTGTTCGTCTCCAAAGACCCCTAGTCTCTTAACGTGATGCCCCTCGACTAAAAAATTCACGTACCCCCTGCTTCTCAGTTGCATCTTTTACTTTAGGGCTCAAATAACCACCAAATGTCATATTTGGAACGATGGAAACACGAATAAGCGCCTCGAGACACTCCCGCACGCGAATAGTAAACCCCCCGCATCAACCCAAAGGCATACATGCCCTTTTGATGTGGAGCATTCCTCGTCCATCCACATGGAGACTCCATCACCACCATAAGCACCGAGAGGACCAATAACAAGAGCACGTGCATGCGCCATCGAGAATGAGGTCAATTCTTTCATCTTCGAGTTTCGTTCGGATTCACATGAGAATTGGGTTCTACCTCAAAGGGACACGTTATGCATTCTTAGGTACTTCGGAGATGATCGCGAGGAAGCATGGAGGGATCACCAGGTCCAGCCGGAGACTCAAGCTCACACGGAGAATAAGAGTGAAGAAGGATGCATGAAGGCAAAACCCCCTAGGCACACTGGGTGCCCGGTTTCTATAGCTCCGGGTGCACGGCAACCACCACCGGGGCGTCGCCCTTGCCTATCCCTGGTGCCCGGCCTCCTGCCCAGCCGCCAGCCGCCGCCCGGGTGCCCGGCCTCGCCCCTCCAGCCGCCAGGCGCCGCCCCGGGTGCCCGGGCTTCGGACCCCCAGGTGCCTAGTCCTCCTCCAGCCGGGTGCCCGGCTTCCACTAGGCGTCCGCCTCTGCTCGGTCCGGGTGCCCGACCCCCTTTTCCCCAGATGCCTGGACTCCACCAGAAGTGCCTGCATGCATCTTGGGCTAAATGACCCTTGTACCCCCCCCCCCATTTTCCTCTTATTTCGTCCCTAGACTATAAGTACTCTTCCCCTAGCTCATCAGAGAGGTTAGCAAAGTATTACATAGACAAAGAGAGAGCTTTGCTCATCTTCCTCCTCTTGGAGATCTAGACCTCCACTTGGAGATCAAGCCCTCCTCTTGGAGAAGATCCTCTTGTGGATATCAAGACCTCACCTAGTGGGAAGAACTTTTACCCTAGTGCTACTTTCCTTGAATTGTTCTTGTATGCTTGTGGATCTCATGTATGCTACTCTAGTGGATGTGTTATTTGGGTTTGTTTGAGTGATTTCCTCCTTGTGTTCTTGTGTGTTCTTCCTCTTTCCTCCCTCCCAGTGTGAAAAGATCCCCTCTAGGGTTTCACCCTACAGCATCTTGGTATCATGAGCAAGGTTGATTCGCATCTTGGAGTACCATCCCCCGGTTTGCTAGCTTGATTTTGTTGTTTTTCGTCCTAATTCGAAAATCCCCACCCAATTTTTTTCTTGCAATTTGTTGGATCTTGTGAGATTTGGTTGTTTTGGTCCTTGGATTTGTTGTTTGGCAAGTGGATATAGCCCCTACCCATCAATCCCCACCCTTCCCACCACGAAATCCACCGAATTTGGCCATTTCCCAAAGATTTTCGCCCAAATCGGAGACCACCGGGTGCCCGCACCCCGAACCCCCGGGTGCCCGCAGCCCCGGGCCAATTTCCCCTGACCACCCCGGGCACCCGCACCTCTCACCCCGGGTACC
>NC_041387.1:520997072-521071115 GCF_002162155.2 Triticum dicoccoides | reverse complement strand
TTGGCCATAACTTTCACCTCCCAAGTCCATTTTTTGTGTTCTTTAGCTCGTTTGGAAGCTCTTGACATCCCCCATCCATATATATCATTACCACCACCATTTGCCTCCATCCAAAAATTCACCATAAAAGCACCCACCTTCCGCATTTGACTGATTTTGAGTTGCGGCTTCCGTTTCCTAAGGTGTTTCATCTACTTAGGAATGTGTGACATCGACATCACCGCCATTCATCATCGTGTCGGAGTCGTCTTCGCCAATGATCTTCACCGTTGACACCGCTAACCTTTAGAAAGGACGGTAACCTCAATGACACTTAGTTCAATTCCTTGCTTTTGCATTGATAACCCGAGCCATTTTGCGTCACTTACCCATCGAGACTAGCGAGTTGAGAATTGTCGGGCCACGCTATATTGTGCACCGTAGAGATCTTGCAATCATCATTGTGCCCTAAGTCTCTCACGTTCATATCTTACATACTTGTCTCATATCATACTTGGCTCGAGCATCAAGCATAGTGATAAAAGAAGAAGAGATATAAGCTTTTAAGCAAAAGAGAAGAAACAAAGAGCTTGTAAGCAATAGCATTGAGCTATTTTGCATCGATACATCATCTTGGTCATCACATACATAGCATAGTTGGGATTGAGGATGGCACATTTATCTCATAGGTTGGTGCATAAGCGTATCTTGCCCATTTGAGCAATCGAGCTAGCGTCTCTCTAGCATCCGTACAACAAGAGCATTTTCCATGGTTACACATTTTGAGCTAACCCCTTGGTTGTGCGGATCCCATCTATCTTCTGTGTGTGTGTTCCTAGTGATATTCTTGGGTTTGACCTATTTGATTTACTTGCAATTTTGTGAACCTTCTCAATCGATATCTTGACTACATTTGCTTGAAATTTTTGTGCCACCGTCCTAACCAAGCTACTCCATAAGATTTACTTGTCTAGGTATGAGAAACAAACCCGGTACCAGTTCTCCTATTGTGACATTACATTGAGCGACACTTGATACATCCACAATCCTCGAAAAATGTAACTTCGGTATTGTTCTCTCATTTTCCTACTCACCCCACTTGGTTATGATGGATAGGACAAGTTTTTCGGCAAACCCACTTTTCGAGGAGCAAGGTGATGATCGCGACCACGTCACCAAGAACCACTTCTTCGTTGCCCAACGAGCTCTCCATTAAGAAAGTGAAGCCTTGGGTGAACGATTGAGCAACTCGCCACCGACCTTTGTCAATCGGAAGCAAGGAACCACGACTACATCGACGCCAATTTCACCACACAAATGGAAGAATTCTGCAACATGATCGTGAGATGCGTGTCTTCCTCAACCTCTTCGCCAAGACGGTGCTACTCAAGCCCCGCTCAAGTCGGAAATCTTCGGACTACTCCTCTTATGATGCAAGTCCTCCCCGAGCTCGCTTTCCTCGACGTGATGATCCCCAAGATCGCCAAGCTCAAGAAAATCCATTCCAAGGCAATGTCTTACAAGACCGAGTCCGAGCATGTGAAAGGGTGCGACAACAAGTGCAAGAAGCAATGGAGCAAGAGAAAATACCTCCACAAGTGCAATGTCAACCACCTCAAGACGCTGATGCAATTCGACAAGCACAAGAGCGTCGTGAAGCACAAGCACTCAAACATGAAGCTCAAGCACTTGAAGCACAACGCACACTCAACAAGGCCACTAGAGCCGCGAGTGCAACCGCCAAGTGCATGAACAAGAAGAAGCACTTCGTCAAGCATGAAAAAAAGAAGCCGCTTGACTTGAAGAGCAACAAGAAATAAGAAACCAAGCACATATGTCTCCCCTCCTCCATGACAAGAGCAACATCACAAGGAACGAGCATTTGAGGACCTTCCTCCTCGGCAGGAGCAACATCAAAACCACCACTATGATGAAGAACTCCACTACGACAAGCTCAAGTTCACCATGCCCAAGTTCTTCGGAAGCAATGATCCCGAAGAATATCTCTCATGGGCATTGAAGGTGGATAAGATATTCCGTCTTCACAACTATGATGAGGAAAAGAAGATCACCATGGTCTCCCTCGAGTTTCAAGACTACGTCCTCATTTGGTGGGAACAAGTGATCGAGCGACGACAAGCAAGAGGCGAACCACCAATCACAACTCTGACGCAAATGAAGGATGTCATGAGAGCTCACTTCATGCCTACACACTACATCCGTGATCTTTTCAAGAAGTTGCAACTCCTCAAGCAAGGCAAGAAGATGGTGGAAGAATACTACCAAGAAATGGAGGTTGCCATGATAAGAGCCAATGTCCAGGAAGATGATGAGCAAACAATGGCACGGTTCTTGAATGGCCTCAACCACCCAATCAAGCGGACTGTCGACTTCCAACCCTACTCCAACTTTCTCGAGCTAGTTCATCAAGCAACCAAGGCCGAACGACAAGTGCAAGATTGTTGGGGAATGCGGTAATTTCACAAAAAATCCTACGATCACACAAGATCTATCTAGGATATGCATAGCAACGAGAGGGGAGAGTGTGTCCATGTACCCTCGTAGACCGAAAGCAGAAGCGTTTTAATAACAGGGTTGATGTAGTCGAACTTCTTCGTGATCCAGCCGATCAAGTACCGAACTACGACACCTCCGTGTTCAGCACACGTTCAGCTCGATGACGTCCCTCGTGCTCTTGATCCACTTGAGGACGAGGGTGAGTTCCGTCAGTGCGACACCGTGGCTACGATGATGATGATGCTACCGGCGCAGGGCTTTGCCTAAGCACTACGATGGTATGATCGAGGTGTGTAACTGTGGAGGGGGGCACCGCACACGGTTAAGAGAAACTTGTGTGTCTTTGGGGTGCCCCCTGCCCCCGTATATAAAGGAGGGAGGGAGAGAGGCCGCCCCCCTAGGGGGCGCCAGTGTATGGAGTCCTACTAGGACTTCCAAGTCCTAGTAGGAATCCTCTCCCTTTTAGGAGTAGGAGAGAAGGAAGGAGAGAGGGAGTAGGAAAGCGCAAGGGGGGCGCCGCCCCCTTCCCCTAGTCCAATTTGGACCCATGAGGGGGGCGTCACCTTCCCCTTGGCCTGCCTCCTCTATTTCTCATATGGCCCAAGAAGGCCCACTCCTTCTCCCGGTGAATTCCCGTAACTCCCCGATACTCCGAAAAAATACCTGGATCACTCGGAACCTTTATGATGTCCGAATATAGCCTTCCAATATATCAATCTTTATGTCTCGGCCATTTCAAGACTCCTCATCGTGTCTTTGATCTCATCCGGGACTCCGAACAAACTTCGGTCATCAAAACACATAAGTCATAATACAAAATCATCATCAAACGTTAAGCGTGCGGGCCCTACGGGTTCGAGAACTATGTAGACATGATCGAGACACATCTCCGATCAATAACCAATAGCGGAACCTGGATGCTCATATTGGCTCCTAGATATTCTACGAAGATCTTTATCGGTCAAACTGCATAACAACATACGTTGTTCCCTTTGTCATCGGTATGTTACTTGCCCGACATTCGATTGTCGGTATCATCATACCTAGTTCCATCTCGTTACCGGCAAGTCTCTTTACGCGTTCCGTAATGCTTCATCCCGCAACTAACTCATTAGTCACATTGCTTGCAAGGCTTGTAGTGATGAGTATTACCGAGAGGGCCCAGAGATACCTCTTCGATACACGGAGTGACAAATCCTAATCTCAATCTATGCCAACCCAACAAACACCTTCGGAGACACCTGTATAGCATCTTTATAATCACCCAATTACGTTGTGACGTTTGATAGCACACAAGGTGTTCTTCCGGTATTCGGGAGTTGCATAATCTCATAGTGTGAGGAACGTGTATAAGTCATGAAGAAAGCAGAAGCAATGAAACTAAAATGATGATAATGCTAAGCTAACGGATGGGTCTTGTCCATCACATCATTCTCCTAATGATGTTATCCCGTTTATCAAATGACAACACATGTCTATGGTCAATAAACATAACCATCTTTGATTAACGAGCTAGTCAAGTAGAGGCATACTAGGGACACTCTTATTTGTCTATGTATTCACACATGTACTAAATTTCCGGTTAATACAATTCTAGCATGAATAATAAAAATTTATCATGATATAAGGAAATAAATAATAACTTTATTATTTCCTCTAGGGCATATTTCCTTCAGTCTCCCACTTGCACTAGAGTCAATAATCTAGTTCACATCGCCATGTGATTTAACACCAATAATTCACATCTGTATGTGATTAACACCCATAGTTCACATCGCCATGTGACCAACACCCAAAGATTTACTAGAATCAATAATCTAGTTCATATTGCTATGTGATTAACACCGAAAGAGTACTAAGGTGTGATCATGTTTTGCTCATGAGAGAACTTTTAGTCAACGGGTCTGTCACATTCAGAGCCATATGTATTTTGCAAATATTCTATGTCTACAATGCTCTGCATGGAGCTACTGTAGCTAATTGCTCTCACTTTTACTATGTATCCAGATTGAGACTTATAGTCATCTAGATCGGTGTAAAAAGCTTGCATCAACGTAACTCTTTATGACGAACTCTTTATCACCTCCATAATGGAGAAATATTTCCTTAGTCTTCAGTAAGGATAATTTGGACCGATGTCTAGTGATCTACTCTTAGATCATTATTGTACCCCCTTGCCAAACTCATGGCAAGGTGCACAATAGGTCTGGTACACATTGTTGGAAATATGCCCTAGAGGCAATAATAAAATGGTTATTATAATATTTCTTTGTTCATGATAATTGTCTGTTATTCATGCTATAACTGTGTTATTCAGAAATTGTAATACATGTCTGAATACATAGACAACAACATGTCCCTAGTAAGCCTCTAGTTGACTAGCTCGTTGATCAACAGATAGTCATGGTTTCCTGACTATGGACATTGGATGTCATTGATAACGGGATCACATCATTAGGAGAATGATGTGATGGACAAGACCCAATACTAAGCATAGCACAAAGATCGTGTAGTTCGTTTCGCTAGAGCTTTTCCAAATGTCAAGTATCATTTCCTTAGACCATGAGATTGTGCAACTCCCAGATACCGTAAGAGTGCTTTGGGTGTGCCAAACGTCACAACGTAACTGGGTGACTATAAAGGTGCACTACAGGTATCTCCGAAAGTGTCTGTTGGGTTGACACAGATCGAGACTGGGATTTGTCACTCCGTATGACGGAGAGGTATCTCTAGGCCCACTCGGTAATGCATCATCATAATGAGCTCAAAGTGACCAAGTGTCTGGTCACGGGATCATGCATTACGGTACGAGTAAAGTGACTTGCCGGTAACGAGACTGAATGAGGTATTGGGATACCGACGATCGAGTCTCGGGCAAGTAACGTACCGATTGACAAAGGGAATTGTTTACGGGGTTGATTGAATCCTCGACATCGTGGTTCATCCGATGAGATCATCGAGGAGCATGTGGGAGCCAACATGGGTATCCAGATCCCGCTGTTGGTTATTGACCGGAGAGTCGTCTCGGTCATGTCTGCGTGTCTCCCGAACCCGTAGGGTCTACACACTTAAGGTTCGGTGACGCTAGGGTTGTAGAGATATTAGTATGCGGTAACTCGAAAGTTGTTCGGAGTCTCGGATGAGATCTAGAACATCACGAAGAGTTCCGGAATGGTCCGGAGGTAAAGATTTATATATAGGAAGTCCAGTTTCGGCCACCGGGAAAGTTTCGGGGGTCACCGGTATTGTACCGGGACCATCAGAAGGGTCCCGGGGGTCCACCGGGTGGGGCCACCTATCCCGGAGGGCCCCATGGGATGAAGTGGCGTGGGAACCAGACCCTGGTGGGCTGGTGCGCCCCACCCAAGGGCCCAAGGCGCCTAGGGTTGGAAACCCTAGGGGGCCGTTGCACCCCCCCCCCTGGTTGGAAACCTAAGGGGGCCGTTGCCCCAGGGGCCGCCCCCCCCCCTAGATGGGATCTCCAAGGGGGCATGCGCCCCCCTGGCCCCTATATATAGTGGAGGGGAGGGAGGGCAGCCGCACCCTAAGCCCTGGCACCTCCCTCTCCCTCTCGTGACACCTCTTCCTCCTCCAGTAGCGCTTGGCGAAGCCCTGCTGGAATCCCGCTGCTTCCACCACCACGCCGTCGTGCTGCTGGATCTCCATCAACCTCTCCTTCCCCCTTGCTGGATCAAGAAGGAGGAGACGTCTTCCCAACCATACGTGTGTTGAACGCGGAGGTGTCGTCCGTTTGGCGCTCGGTCATCGGTGATTTGGATCACGACAAGTACGACTCCATCAACCCCGTTCTCTTGAACGCTTCTGCTCGCGATCTACAAGGGTATGTAGATGCACTCATTTTCCCCTCGTTGCTAGATAACTCCATAGATTGATCTTGGTGATGCATAGAAAATTTTAAAATTCTGCTACGTTCCCCAACACACATCACCACATACTTTATAGAACCTATGACTGTGGCATAGGGAATGACTTTCATTCTCTTTCTATCTTCTGTCGTGGTCGGGCTTTGAGTCTTACTCAACTTTACACCTTGTAATACAGACAAGAACTCCTTCTTTGACTGATCCATTTTGAACTCTTTCAAAAAATTGTCAAGGTATTTACTCATTGAAAAATCTTATCAAGCGTATTGATCTATCTCTATAGATCTTGATGCCAAATATGTAAGCAGCTTCACCATGGTCTTTCATTGAAAAACTCTTATTCAAGTATCCCTTTATGCTATCCAGAAATTCTATATCATTTCCAATCAACAATATGTCATCCACATATAATATTAGAAATGCTACAGAGCTCCCACTCACTTTCTTGTAAATACAGGCTTCTCCAAAAGTCTGTATAAAACCATATGCTTTGATCACACTATCAAAGTGTTTATTCCAACTCCGAGAGGCTTGCACCAGTCCATAAATGGGTCATTGGAGCTTGCACACTTTGTTAGCACCCTTTGGATCGACAAAACCTTCTGGTTGCATCATATACAACTCTTCTTCCAGAAATCCATTCAAGAATGCAGTTTTGACATCCATCTACCAAATTTCATAATCATAAAATGCAGCAATTGCTAACATGATTTAGACAGACTTAAGCATCGCTACGGGTGAGAAAGTCTCATCATAGTCAACTCCTTGAACTTATCAAAAACCTTTTGCGACAAGTCAAGCTTTGTAGATAGTAACACTACTATCAGCGTATGTCTTCCTCTTGAAAATCCATTTATTCTTAATGGCTTGCCGATCATCGAGCAAGTCCACCAAAGTCCACACTTTGTCCTCATACATGGATCCTATCTCCAATTTCATGGCCTCAAGCCATTTTGCGGAATCTGGGCTCATCATCGCTTCCTCATAGTTCGTAGGTTCATCATGGCCTAGTAACATGACTTCCAGAATACGATTACTGTACCACTCTGGTGCGGATCGTACTCTAGTTGACCTACGAGGTTTGGTAGTAACTTGATCTGAAGTTTCATGATCATCATCATTAGCTTCCTCACTATTTGGTGTAGGAATCACTAGAACTGATTTATGTGATGAACTACTTTCCAATTCAGGAGAAGGTACAATTACCTCATCAAGTTCTACTTTCCTCCCACTCACTTATTTCTAGAGAAACTCCTTCTCAAGAAAGGATCTATTCTTAGCAATGAATTTCTTGCCTTCGGATCTATGATAGAAGGTGTACCCAACAATTTCCTTTGGGTATCCTATGAAGATGCACTTCTCCGATTTGGGTTCGAGCTTATCAGGTTGAAACTTTTTCACATAAGTATCGCAGCCCCAAACTTTAAGAAACGATAATTTTGGTTTCTTGCCAAACCACAGTTCATAAGGCGTCGTCTCAATGGATTTTGATGGTGCCCTATTTAAAGTGAATGCAGTTGTCTCTAATGCATAACCCCAAAACGATAGTGATAAACCGGTAAGAGACATCATAGATCGCACCATATCCAATAAAGTGCGGTTATGACGTTCGGACACACATTACGCTGTGGTGTTCCAAGTGGCGTGAGCTGTGAAACTATTCCACATTGTTTTAAATGAAGGCCAAACTCATAACTCAAATAGTCTCCTCCACGATCAGATCATAGAAACTTTATTTTCTTGTTACGATGATTCTCCACTTCACTCTGAAATTCTTTGAATTTTTCAAATGTTTCAGACTTGTGTTTCATTAAGTAGATATACCCATATCTTCTCAAATCATCTCTGAAGGTCAGAAAATAACGATACCCGCCACTAGCCTCAACACTCATTGGACTGCATACATCTGTATGTATTATTTCCAATAAGTCAGTAGCTCGTTGCATTGTTCCAGAGAACAGTGTTTTAGTCATCTTGCCCATAAGGCATGGTTCGTAAGCACCAAGTGATTCATAATCAAGTGATTCCAAAAGTCCATCAGCATGGAGTTTCTTCATGCGCTTTATACCGATATGACCCAAACGGCAGTGCCACAAATAAGTTGCACTATCATTATCAACTTTGCATCTTTTGGCTTCAATATCATGAATATGTGTATTATCATGATCGAGATTCAATAAACCATAAACATTGGGTGTATGACCATAGAAGGTTTTATTCATGTAAACATAATAACAATTATTCTCTCTCTTAAATGAATAACCATATTGTAATAAACATGATCTAATCATATTCATGCTCAATGAAAACACCAAATAACATTTATTTAGGTTCAACACTAATCCCAAAAGTATAGGGAGTGTGCGATGATGGTCATATCAATCTTGGAACCACTTCCAACATACGTCGTCACTTCATCCTGAACTAGTCTCTATTTATTCTGCAACTCCTGTTTCGAGTTACTAATATTAGCAACTGAACAAGTATCAAATACCTAGGGATTATTACAAACACTAGCAAGGTACGCATTAATAACCTGTATATCAAATATACCTTTGTTCACTTTGCCATCCCTCTTTTCCACCAAATATTTGGGGTAGTTCTGCTTCCAGTGACCATTTCTTTTGTAGTAGAAGCACTCCGTTTCAGGCTTAGGTCTAGCTTTGGGCTTCTTCACGGGAGTGAAAACTTGCTTGCCATTCTATTTGAAGTTCCCTTTCTTTCACTTTGCCCTTTTCTTGAAACTAGTGGTCTTGTCAATCAACACTTGATGCTTTTTCTTGATTTCTACCTTCGTCGATTTCAGCATCACGAAGAGTTCAGGAATCGTTTTCATCATCCCTTGCATACTATAGTTCATCACAAAGTTCCAGTAACTTGGTGGTGGTGACTAGAGAACTCTGTCAATCACTATCTTATCTAGAAGATTAACTCCCACTTGATTCAAGTGATTGTAGTACCCAGACACTCTGAGCACATGCTCATAGTTGAGCAATTCTCCTTCGTCTTTTAGGCAAAGTACTTGTCAGAGGTCTCATACCTCTTGACACGGGCATGAATCTGAAATACCAATTTTAGCTCTTGGAACATCTCATATGCTCCGTGACGTTTCAAAAACATTTTTGAAGTCCTGGTTCTAAGTCGTAAAGCATGGTGCACTAAACTATCAAGTAGTTATCATATTGAGCTAGCCAAACATTCATAACGCCTGCATCTGCTCCTGTGATAGGTCTATCACCTAGCGGTGCATCAAGGACATAATTCTTCTGTGCAACAATGAGGATACACCTCAGATCATGGACCCAGTCCACATCATTGCTACTATCATCTTTCAACTTAGTTTTCTCTAGGAACATATAAAAAACTTAGGGAAGCTATAACGCGAGCTATTGATGTACAACATACTTTGCAAAATATTATCAGGACTAAGTTCATGATAAATTAAAGTTCAATTAATCATATTACTTAAGAACTCCCACTTAGATAGACATCCCTCTAGTCATCTAAATGATCACGTGATCCAAATCAACTAAACCATGTCCGATCACGTGAGACGGAGTAGTTTTCAATGGTGAACATCACTATGTTGATCATATCTACTATATGATTCATGCTCGACCTTTGGGTCTCCAGTGTTCCGAGGCCATATCTGCATATGCTAGGCTTGTCAAGTTTAACCCGAGTATTCTGCGTGTGCGAAACTGGCTTGCACCCGTTGTATGTGAACGTAGAGCTTATCACACCTGATCATCACGTGGTGTCTCGACACGACGAACTGTAGCAATGGTGCATACTCAGGGAGAACACTTATACCTTGAAATTTAGCAAGGGATCATCTTATAATGTGATACGTCTCCAACGTATCTATAATTTATGAAGCATTCAAATTTTATTATCTGTTTTGAATGATTACGGGCTTTATTATACACTTTTATATTACTTTTGGGACTAACCTATTAACCGGAGGCCCAGCCCATATTGTTGTTTTATTGCCTGTTTCAGTATTTCGAAGAAAAGGAATATCAAACGGAGTCCAAACAGAATGAAACCTTCGGCAGCGTTATTTTTGGGAAGAATATGATCCTGGAGACTTGGAGTTCACGTTAGAAGATCCTCAAGGAGGCCAGGAGATAGGGCCCCCCCCTACTGGGCGCGCCCCTGTCTTGTGGGCCCCTCGAGCACCTCCCGACTGACTTCTTTTCCCTATATAGTCCCACGTACCCTAAATTCATCCACGAAGAAGATAGATTGGGAGTTCTGCCGCCGAAAGCCTCTGTAGCCATCAAAAACCTCTCGGGAGCCAGTTCCGGCACCCTGTCGGAGGGGGAATCCATCACTGGTGGCCATCTTCATCATCCCGGCGCTATCCATGACGAGGAGGGAGTAGTTCACCCTCGGGGCTGAGGGTATGTACCAGTAGCTATGTGTTTGATCTCTCTCTCTCTCTCTCTCTCTCTCTCTCTCTCTCTCTCTCTCTCTCTCTCTCTCGTGTTCTCTCTATGGCACGATCTTGATGTATCGCGAGCTTTGTTATTATAGTTGGATCTTATGATGTTTCTCCCCCTCTACTCTCTTGTGATGAATTGAGTTTCCCTCTTGAAGTTATCTTATCGGATTGATTCACTTGTTTGAGAACACTTGATGTATGTCTTGCCGTGTTTATCTGTGGTGACAATGGGATATCACGTGCCACTTGATGTATGTTTTGGTGACCAACTTGCGGGTTCCTCCCATGAACCTATGCATAGAGGTTGGCACACGTTTTCTTGACTCTCCGGTAGAAACTTTGGAGCACTCTTTGAAGTACTTTGTGTTGGTTGGATGAATTTGAGATTGTGTGACGCATATCGTATAATCATGCCCACGGATACTTGAGGTGACAATGGAGTATCTAGGTGACATTAGGGTTTTGGTTGATTTGTGTCTTAAGGTGTTATTCTAGTATGAACTCTATGATGGATCGAGCGGAAAGAATAGCTCTATGTTATTTTACTACGAACTCTTGAATAGATCGATCAAAAAGGATAACTTTGAGGTGGTTTCGTACCCTACCATAATATCTACGTTTGTTCTTCGCTATTAGTGGCTTTGGAGTGACTCTTTGTTGCATGTTGAGGGATTGTTATATGATCTATCTATGTTATTATTGTTGAGAGAACTTGCACTAGTGAAAGTATGAACCCTATGCCTTGTTTCCTACCATTGCAATACCGTTTACGCTCACTTTTATCATTAGTTACCTTGCTGTTTTTATATTTTCAGATTACAAATACTCTTATCTACCATCCATATTGCACTCGTATCAACATCTCTTCGCCGAACTAGTGCACCTATACAATTTGCCATTGTATTGGGTGTGTTGGGGACACAAGAGACTTTTTGTTATTTGGTTGCAGGGTTGTTTGAGAGAGACCATTTTTATCCTACGCCTCCCATGGATTGATAAACCTTAGGTCATCCACTTGAGGGAAATTTGCTACTGTCCTACAAACCTGTGCGCTTGCAGGCCCAACAACGTCTACAAGAAGAAGGTTGTGTAGTAGACATCATAATGCTACCGCCGTACTAAGCAAAATAAGATGCATAAAAGATAAACATCACATGCAATCAAAATATGTGATATGATATGGCCATCATCATCTTGTGCTCATGATCTCCATCACCAAAGCATCGTCATGACCTCCATCGTCACCGACGCGACAACTTGATCTCCATCGTAGCATCGTTGTCGTCTCACCAACTATTGTTACTACGACTATCGCTACCGCTTAGTGATAAAGTAAAACAATTACATGGAGATTTCATTGCATACAATAAAGCAACAACCATATGGCTCTTGCCAGTTGCCGATAACTTTTTTACAAAACATGATCATATCATACAACAATTTATATCACATCATGCCTTGACCATATCACATCACAGCAAGCCCTGCGAAAACAAGTTAGAGGTCCTCTACTTTGTTGTTGCAAGTTTTACATGGCTGCTATGGGCTTCTAGCAAGAACCGTTCTTACCTACGCATTAAAACCACAACGATTTTTTGTCAAGTGTGATATTTTAACCTTCAATAAGGACCGGGCGTAGCCACACTCGATTCAACTAAAGTTGGAGAAACAGACAGTCACTAGCCACCTGTGTGCGAAGCACGTCGGTAGAACCAGTCTCGCGTAAGCATACGCGTAATGTCGGTCTGAGCCACTTCATACAACAATACCACCGAATCAGAGTATGACATGCTGGTAAGTAGTATGACTATTATCACCAACAACTCTTTGTGTTCTACTCGTGCATATAACACCCAATCATAGACTTGGCAAGGATGCCACTATTGGGGAACGCGGTAATTTCAAAAAAAATCCTACGATCACGCAAGATCTATCTAGGAGATGCATAGCAACAAGAGGGGAGAGTGTGTCCACGTAGCCTCGTAGACCGAAAGCAGAAGCGTTTTAATAACCCGGTTGATGTAGTTGAACTTCTTCGCGATCCAACAGATCAAGTACCGAACGTACGGCACCTCCACGTTCAGCACACATTTAGCTCGATGACGTCCCTCGTGCTCTTGATCTAGTTGAGGATGAGGGTGATTTCCGTCATCATGACGGTGTGGCGACAGTGATGATGATGCTACCGGCGCAGGGCTTCCCCTAAGCACTACGATGGTATGATCGAGGTGTGTAACTGTGGCGGGGGGCACCGCACATGGCTAAGAGAAACTTGTGCATCTTTGCGGTGCCCCCTGCCCCCGTATATAAAGGAGGGAGGGAGAGAGGCCGGCCTCCTAGGGGCGCGCCAAGTGTATGGAGTCCTACTAGGACTTCCAAGTCCTAGTAGGAATCCTTTCCTTTTTAGGAGTAGAGAGAAGGAAGGAGAGAGGGGGTAGGAAAGGGAAAGGGGGCGCCGCCCCCTTCCCCTAGTCCAATTCGGACCCATGGGGGGCACCTCCCCTTGGCCTGCCTCCTCTATTTCCCGTATGGCCCAATAAGGCCCATTACTTCTCCCGGTGAATTCCCGTAACTACCCGGTACTCTGAAAAATACCCGAATCACTCGGAACCTTTTTGATGTCTGAATATAGCCTTCCAATATATCGATCTTTACATCTCGACCATTTCGAGACTCCTCGTCATGTCTGTGATCTCATCCGGGACTCTGAAGAAACTTCGGTCATCAAAACACATAACTCATAATAAAAATCGTCATCGAATGTTAAGCGTGCGGACCCTACGGGTTCAAGAACTATGTAGACATGATCGAGACACATCTCCGATCAATAACCAATAGCGGAACCTGGATGCTCATATTGGCTCCTATATATTCTACGAAGATCTTTATCGGCCAAACCGCATAACAACATATGTTGTTCCCTTTGTCATCGATATGTTACTTGCCCGAGAGTCAATCGTCGGTATCATCATACCTAATTCAATCTCGTTACCAGCAAGTCTCTTTACTCGTTCCGTAATGCTTCATCGCGCAACTAACTCATTAGTCACATTGCTTGCAAGGCTTATAGTGATGAGCATTACCGAGAGGGCTCAGAGATACCTCTCAGATACACGGATTGACAAATCCTAATCTTGATCTATGACAACCCAACAAAGACCTTCGGAGACACCTGTAGAGCATCTTTATAATCACCCAGTTACATTGTGACGTTTGATAGCATACAAGGTGTTCCTCCGGTATTCGGGAGTTGTGTAATCTCATAGTCTGAGGAACATGTATAAGTCATGAAGAAAGCACAAGCAATGAAACTGAAACGATCATAATGCTAAGCTAACGGATGGGTATTGTCCATCACATCATTCTCCTAATGATGTGATCCCGTTTATCAAATGACAACACATGTCTATGGTCAGGAAACATAACCATCTTTGATTAACGAGCTAGTCAAGTAGAGGCATACTAGGGACACTCTGTTTTGTCTATGTATTCACACATGCACTAAGTTTCCGGTTAATACAATTCTAGCATGAATAATAAACATTTATCATGATATAAGGAAAGAAATAATAACTTTATTTTTGCCTCTAGGGCACATTTCCTTCAAAGATGACTTCAAATACGCCAAGTACTCGTCCAAGACCTATGGCTCCTACACTCAAGCTCCCGCGACTTCAGCACCTCCTACCTCAACTAGAGCATCACCAAGTACGGGTGACAAGTCAAGTTCTAAGCAGTCTACCCCTTCCTTGACTTGTCCTCTGGCAAGCACCTACAAATCCAAGACACCCTCATCTTCGGCGCCACTGAATGACCCCGTCAAGACAAGTTCTATCAAATGCTTCACATGTGATGGCCGAGGACACAAGTCCTTCAAATGCACCAACAAGAGAACCATGATCTTCAATGATGACGGCACATACGACTCCATGAGTGAAGAAGAAATGGAAGCCCTTGAGCATGTGGCCATGCACCGGCGCATGAACGGAAGATGATCAAGTCTTTTGTGACAATGATTCAAGTCCCTCTCTCATGGTCTCCAATGTCTTGATGCTCCAACACCACCAAGAAGAAGACCAACGTGAAGGAAATATGCCCTAGAGGCAATAATAAAGTTGTTATTTTATATTTCCTTATATCATGATAAATGTTTATTATTCATGCTAGAATTGTATTAATCGGAAACTTGATACATGTGTGGATATATAGACAAAACACCGTGTCCCTAGCAAGCCTCTACTAGACTAGCTCATTAATCAAAGATGGTTAAGTTTCCTAACCATAGACATGTGTTGTCATTTGATGAACGGGATCACATCATTAGGAGAATGATGTGATGGACAAGACCCATTCGTTAGCTTAGCATTATGATAGTTCAGTTTTATTGCTATTGCTTTCTTCATGTCAAATACATATTCCTTCGACTATGAGATTATGCAACTCCCGGATACCGGAGGAATGCCTTGTGTGCTATCAAACATCACAACATAACTGGGTGACTATAAAGATGCTCTAGAGGTATCTCCGAAGGTGTTTGTTGGGCTGGCATAGATCGAGATTAGGATTTGTCACTCCGAGTATCGGAGAGGTATCTCTGGGCCCTCTCGGTAATACACATCATAAGAAGCCTTGCAAGCAAAGTAAAAAATGAGTTAGTTGCAGAATGATGTATTACGGAATGAGTAAAGAGACTTGCCGGTAACAAGATTGAACTAGGTATGTAGATACCGACGATCGAATCTCGGGCAAGTAACATACCAATGGACAAAGGGAATAATGAATGTTGTCATAACTGTTCGATTAAAAAAGATCTTTGTAGAATATGTAGGATCCAATATAAGCATCCAGGTTCCACTATTGGTTATTGACCGGAGAAGTGTCTCGGTCATGTCTACATAGTTCTTGAACCCGTAGGGTCCGCACGCTTAACGTTCGATGACGATTTTGTATTATATGAGTTATGTGATTTGGTGACCGAATGTTGTTCGGAGTCCCGGATGAGATCACGGACATGACAAGGAGTCTCAAAATGGTCGAGAGGTAAGGATTGATATATAGGACGATGGTATTCGGACACCGAAAGTGTTCCGGGGCTACCAGGTACATATCGGGTCACCGGAAGGGGTTCCGAACACCCCCGGCAAAAGATATGGGCCTAATGGGCCAAGAGGGGAAAGGCAGCAGCCAGCACGGGCTGTTGTGCCCCCCTTATGGGTCGAACCATAGGAGAAGGAAAGAGGGGAAGAGAGAAGGAAGGGGAGGGATTCTGCCTCCCCCTTCCTCCCCTCTTCCCTCCTCCTTCCTTCCCCCTCTGAAACTTATGGAAGGGGGGAGGCCAAATTGGGGAGGTGCCTGATAACCCGCAAGTATACGGGACATGTCGTGGAAATATCACGTCAGATGTCCTCATGAAAGGACTTAGTCATGGAGCCATCGCGACGGGTTAGCTTGAAAGGGTTAAATCGGACAAAGGACACGAGAGTTTTATACTAGTTCGGCCCCTTCCTTGAAGGTAAAAGCCTACGTCTAGTTGTGATGGGATTGATTGGGTTTCGATGACCAGGGAGCAAATACGCTTTGCCTGGGTCTCGAGTTGTTGTTTCTTGTCCCTGAACCGCCGCCGGGTCGTCCCTTTATATACACAGGTTGATGCCCGGCCGGTCTACAGAGTCCCGAGGCCGGCTCATACAAGTGTCCGGCTCGGTCTCCCCTTTCCTAACTTACAACACAAGTTATACAATCATAGCGGTTTACAACTATGGGCCCTAATCTGCCTTGGGCTATGGGCCTCTAAGCTTCATCCATAAAGCACCATCTTTTGGGTCTTTATGGGCTTCAATGTAGTTGAGGGTGAACCGGCCCCTCCTGGGCGGTTTACCTTAGTAGTTATATCCCCAACAGGATAGTTGTAGCCTCTTTCGATAAGTAAGAGTGTCGAACCCAACAAGGAGCTAAAGGTGGAACAAATATTCTCTCAAGCCCTATCTGCCACTGATACGACTCTATGCATGCTTAGTGTTCGCTTTACCTAGAACAAGTATGAAACTAGAAGTACTTTGTAGGTGTTGTTGGATAGGTTTGCAAGATAATAAAGAACACGTAAATAAAAGCTAGGGGCTGTTTAGATAAAGATGCAATAAAGTAAATATAGCGAGTGTGGAAAAGTGGTGGTAGGAGTTGTGGAATTGTCCCTAAGCAATTGACTACGTTACTAGACCGTTAATCACTATTGCAATTCTATTTGAGGGAGAGGCATAAGCTAACATACTTTCTCTTCTTGGATCATATGCACTTATGATTGGAACTCTAGCAAGAATCCGCAACTACTAAAGGTCATTAAGGTAAAACCCAACAATAGCATTAAAGTATCAAGTCCCCTTTATCCCATACGCAAACAACCTACTTACTCGGGTCTGTGCTTCTGTCACTCACGCCACCCACCATAAGAAAATCATAAACATATTGCAAACCCTACAACGGGAATCCCTCACGCTTGCGCGACACGGAGGGCACAATAGGACAGCACTAATAATAAAACTTGCAACTCAAACCAATCATAGCAATTCATCAATCACTGATAGGATAACGAAAATCTACTCAGACATCATAGGATGGCAACACATCATTGGATAATATATGAAGCATAAAGCACCATGTTCAAGTAGAGGGTACAGCGGGTTGCGGGAGAGTGGACTGCTGAATATAGATGGGGGAAGGTGATGGAGATGTTGGTGAAGATGGCGGAGGTGTTGGTGAAGATCGCGGTGATGATGATGGCCCCCGGCGGTGTTCCGGCGCCACTGGAAGCAAGGGGGAGAGAGCCCCCCTTCTTCTTATTCTTCCTTGACCTTCTCCCTAGATGGGAGAAGGGTTTCCCCTCTGGTCCTTGGCTCCCATGGCGTGGGAGGGGCGAGAGCCCCTCCGAGATTGGATCTATCTCTCTATATCTCTCTGTCTCTGCATTCTCGAATTCTGCCCTGGCACCGTTTCTTCTATATCCGGAGATCTGTAACTCCGATTGGATTGAAACCTTCGCCCAGATCTTTTTCCAAAAATTAGCTTTCTTGCGGCCAAAGAAGGGCATCAACCACCTTACGAGGGGCCCAGGAGGGTGGGGGGCGCGCCCACCTAGAGTGGGCGTGGGCCCCTGTCTCGTGGCCACCTCAGGCACCGTCTCACGTTGATTTTAATTCCCAAAAATCACAAATATTCCAAAATAATTCTCCGTCCATTTTTATCCCGTTTGGACTCCGTTTGATATGGGGTTTCTACGAAACATAAAACATGCAATAGACAGGAACTGGCACTGGATCAATATGTTAGTCCCAAAAATAGTATAAAAAGTTGCCAAAAGTATATGAAAGTTGTAGAATATTGGCATGGAACAATCACAGATTATAGATACGACGGAGACGTATTAGCATCCCCAAGCTTAATTCCTGCTCGTCCTCGAGTAGGTAAATGATAAAAAAGATAATTTTTGATGTGGAATGCTACCTAGCATAATCTTGATCATGTAATCTAATCATGGCATGAATATTAAGACACGAGTGATTCAAGGCAATAGTCTATCATTTGACATAAAAACAATAATACTTAGGGCAACCCAACAAACAATCATGTCTTTCAAAATATCAATGCTTCCAGAACGTCATCCCTACAAAATCATATAGTCTTGTATGCTCCCTTTTCTTAACACAAGGTACCCCTCATGCCAATCCCGGTGTCAGCCAAGCAATTGTTTCATACTTTAGTATTCTCAAACTTTTTCAACTCTCACGCAATACATGAGCGTGAGCCATGGATATAGCACTATGGGTGGAATAGAATATGATGGTGGAGTTTATGTGGAGAAGACAAAAAGGGAGAAAGTCTCACATCGGCGCGGCTAATCAACAGGCTATGGAGATGCCCATCAATTGATGTCAATGCGAGGAGTAGGGATTGCCATGCAACGGATGCACTAGAGCTATAAGTGTATGAAAGCTCAAACTGAAACTAAGTGGGTGTGCATCCAACTTGCTTGCCCACGAAGACCTAGGGCATTTGAGGAAGCCCATCATTGGAATATACAAGCCAAGTTCTATAGTGAAAAATTCCCACTAGTATATGAAAGTGACAACATAAGAGACTCTATATGAAGAACATGGTGCTACTTTGAAGCACAAGTGTGGAAAAAGGATAGTAACATTGCCCCTTTTTTCTTTTTTTTTCTTTTTTGGGTGGGCTTATTTGGCTCCCTTTTTTATTTAGGCTTCTTTGGCCTTTCCCCTTTTTTTTCTTTTTTTTTCTCTTTTTTCATGGGGCAATGCTCTATAATGATGATCATCACACTTTTATTTACTTACAACTCAATATTACAACTCGATACTAGAACAAAGATATGACTCTACATGAAAGCTTCTGGCGGTGTACCGGGACGAGCAATGATCTAGCGTAGCAATGACATAAAAAAATGGACAAGCCATGAAAACATCATGCTAGTCTTATGATCATGCAAAGCAATATGACAATGAATGCTCAAGTCATGAATATGATGATGATGGAAGTTGCATGGCAATATATCTCGGAATGGCTATGGAAATGCCATGATAGGTAGGTATGGTGGCTGTTTTGAGGAAGATATAAGGAGGCTTATGTGTGATAGAGCGTATCATATCACGGGGTTTGGATGCACCGGCGAAGTTTGCACCAACTCTCGAGGTGAGAAAGGTCAATGCATGGTACCGAAGAGGCTAGCAATGATGGAAGGGTGAGAGTGCGTATAATCCATGGACTCAACATTAGTCATAAAGAACTCACATACTTATTGCAAAAATTTATTAGCCATCGAAACAAAGTACTATGCGCATGCTCCTAGGGGGGAGGTTGGTAGGAGTTATCCATCGCGCGCCCCCGTCCTTCACGCAAAGATAAACAATCAAAATATAATGCGCGCCAATTTGGTTACATAGTTAGTAATCATACGTGCATGCTTCGGGAATCACAAACCTTAACACCAACATCCTTACTAAACACAACCATCTACTAGTACCTCCCACATATTATCACCTCTATATTGCAAAACTATTGCAAGGAATCGAACATATCATATTCAGCGATCTACAAGTTTATGTAGGATTTTATGACTAACCATGTGAATGACCAATTCTTGTCATCTCTCTAAATTGATATAAGTGAAGCAAGAGAGTTTAATTCTTTCTACAAAAGATATGCCCACGCTCTAACAAATATAAGTGAAGCAAAATAGCATTCTACAAATGGTTGTTTTCTATGTGAAGAGAAACATGCAATCCAGACTTCAAATGATATAAGTGAAGCACATGAAGCATTCTATAAAGCCACACTCAAAAGATATAGGTGAAGTGCAATGTGCATTCTATAAATCAGCCAAGGACTATCTCATACCAGCATGGTGCATAAAAAATGAAAACTTAATGCAAAAGACACTCCAAGACTTGCACATATCACATGAACGAAACGAATACGAAAACATACCGATACTTGTTGAAGAAAGAGGGGATGCCTTCCGGGGCATCCCCAAGCTTAGACTCTTGAGTCTCCTTGAATATTTACTTGGGGTGCCTTGGGCATCCCCAAGCTTGAGCTCTTGCCTCTCTTCCTTTTCCTCATATCGAGACCTCCTCGATCAAACACTTCATCCACACAAAACTTCATCAGAAAACTCGGTAACATCCGTTAGTATAATAAAGCAAATCACTATTCTAAGTACTATAGCAAACCAATTCATATTTTGTTTTTGCATTGTGTCTAGGTAATCCCCCCGTGCCATCAATCGTGGCGCTTGGGAAGTAAGCGATTCTCAACAGGCTAGTGGAGAGGCGCACTGCTTTCGTCACCTTTATAAAGGGATAAGAGTTCCCCATTCTTACCCATGCCTTCTTCCTCCTCTGCCCACTCTTGCCTCCCCGAGCTCCAGCGCCCTAGTCCAAGTCTTCTCCGCACAGCCAAACATGTCCGGAGCAGGAGGCAAATGGGTGGATTCCACCGTGAAGGAGAAGAACATCGCAAGTCTTCGGGCGCCAGATACTTGGCCGCAGATATAGCGCACCGGCTACCAGACGACGGGCAGGTCATTCCAACTCCAGGACCCCACGAGAGGGTCATGTTCCTGGCCCACTTCGTCCGTGGACTGGGGTTTCCACTCCACCCCTTCGTCCGCGGGCTCATGTTCTACTATGAGCTAGATTTCCATGATCTAGCTCCGAACTTCGTCCTCAACATCTCGGCGTTCATTGTTGTATGCGAGGCTTTCCTCTGCATCAAGCCTCATTTCGGCTTGTGGCTGCAAACCTTCTGCGTGAAGCCGAAGATCGTAAGTGGACAGCAAGCGGAGTGCGGAGGAGCCATGGTGGGCAAAATGCCTAACGTCACCTGGCTCGATGGCTCCTTTGCGGAAATCGTAAAGGGGTGGCAATCGGGGTGGTTCTACATCACCGAGCCGCGCGACGCCAACTGGGTGGCGGCCCCCGAGTTCCAGTCTGGAACCCCTATGCGGCTCACCTCCTGGGAACAGAAGGGCCTGCTATGGGGCGAATCTACAGAGCTGACCGGACTCACCACCTGCATCAAGGGCATCAAGGACAAGAACATCAAGCTTGTTAACATGATCTAGGTCATGCTCGTTCACCGGATTCTGCCGTGCCAAAGGCGGGCATTCAATCTGTGGGAGTTCGTCCCGGCCGAACACCAGACGCTTCAGAGGCTCTACGACATGAAGCACAAAAACGCGTGGAAGGCGTTGTTCAAGGCCTTTGAAGTACCTCCTCCCATATCTGAGGACCGTGGGCTCCACGCCGCATGGTGTCCTATTCAGGTGAGTTCTCAGGCCGCCACCTGATTCAATTTTTCCCAATACATTCATGGGGGAGCCTTAAGTAATTGTGTATATTTGTGCAGGATTATGTGGAGACAGTGGAGCGGATTGACTGTCCGGCTCCGCTGCCAGAAAGCCCAGCTAACGATCTTTTGACGAAGATGCTGGTCCCAGCGCCCTATAAGGGGCCGGAGAGGAAGGCCGATAACAAGGCCCCGGGGACCCGAAAGGGTCTCCGGCGTAAGGTTCTGCAAGCCTCGTCCAAAGACGACGAGGCGCACTCCTCCCCCAAAGGGGAAGAAGAAGAAGAATAAGAAGAGGCAGCCCCATCCGGAGAGGACGAGGGTCCTGAGAGGGCGGACCAGGGGACCAGGAGAGGCCCCCAGCGCAAGGCCGTCATACCCTTGTCGTCTGATGATGACGAGGCAGATTCCTCCTGTGGAAGCGGGGGAAAACAAGAAGAAACTCCACATCCCCGTACTGGGGGGAGAGAAAGAGGAAGGCCGCCCCGGTGGAGGAAACCGGGACGTCCAAGAAGGGGAAAATGTCCCTTCCGGACTACTCCGCCACCGCCGCCGATAGCGAGGAAGGGTGGCTGCCCAGGAAGAAGCCTTCAGTGCGATCGTAAGTATCCGCACTCCATCGTAATTTTGCTTCACAATTTTGTTATAACGCCGAACTTGTATGCAGTCCAGCCAGGGCCCATCCCACGGTATCGTCTTTGGATGGGTCCTTGAGTGAGTCAGCAATGAACTCACTCCCGACGGCCACTTCTCCTCGGCCTGCGGACGACACGGAGGTGTTGTCTTAAAGGCTCCCAAAGATGGGGGAGGTGGCTCTGGAGGCGCCTCAAGGCGGCATTCCAAACGTCGGACTCGCGGGGTTCAAGATCCCCGCGGATCGTGTTGATGAGAGCCACGGCAAGCCGGGCTCTCAGCCGAACACTATTCTGGAGCCTCCAGTGGTTCCGGACTCAGGCAGTCAGCCCCTCGTTAGGGAGTGAGGGTCGTCTGCATCGAGGACTTCCGTTGCGCCCGAGGCGCCGGATTATCTGCTGGAAGCGCTTCGCTGTGCTTCCTTGGATGAAGAGCACCGTACTCTTATGAGTGCGGTGATTCAGAAGGTTTCGTTCGCCAAGAGCGGACTAACCAAAGCCTGCACCAGCCTCCTAACAGGCTTTGAGGTAAGTAGAAATCTGTGAAATTACCACCCGATAGGTAGTAGCCCCTGATACTCTGTTTGGTGTTCGGAAGGAAAAAACCAAACGGAGGGTCAATTAAATTCCGCAGGAGTCTAACATTAAGTTTGAGTGTGAATAAACAGGTTGTGCTGCTGGCCGCTGCTGGTCGTACGACCGAAATCGCCGGCCTGAAGCAGGACTTGGAGCGGGCACATGGAGAGCTCGGTCACACGAGGAGGCAGCTCGAGGAGAGCAAAGGTGAATAATTCCCCTCTCTCGTATAGTAAAGTACAAATAAAATTAATTATTCTGACGACGAGGTGTCGTGATTTGGTTACAGAGGCCACCACCGAAGCGGCATATCTTAAGAAAGCATTGTCTAAGGCTGAACAGAAGGCAGCCTTGGAACACGAGGAGCGCAAAAAGCAGGAGGCCCGAGTGGGCGAAGTACAAGAAGAGCTCCAGGAGCTCGGCAAAAAGTTCGAGTCCATGGAGCATGAGCTTAAAGCAAAAGAGGCTGAGCTTGCGAAGGCCCTTACAAGTATAAAAGACGCCAAGGCCGAAGCCGAGAGGGTGCAGCGGGAAATCCAGGAGGCCAAAAAGATAGCAGCGGGTAAGAAATTCTTTATGCAAAGCAAACATGTGGAGGAGGCGTTTCTTTTACTTACACGAGTCCGGAGCTCTCCAGGGGCATTCATAGATCTGCCACGCAGTGTGTCCGATGCCACGGAGTTCTACCATGCTCAGGAGGGGAGCTCAACGGAGAAGCTATTCTGGTCTCAGTATGCTGGGGCCGAACATCCAACGTCTCTGAGTGACCAACTGAAGCAGTTGGTCGAACTCCACAGCGCGGCCGAAGTGGCTACGAAGGATTTCATAGTCCGGATGTGGCCTGGTGAGCCCCTGCCCACCAGCTACTTCGGCCTGATCAAGCGAATGGTGAATGCCTATTCGTGCCTGGAAGTCATCAAGCGATCCGTTTGCATTGAGGGTGCCCGCCGGGCCCTTGCCCATGCGAAGGTGCATTGGGCCGCCAGAGGGCAAGCCGCATCGCATTCCCGAGAAGTATTATGATGGCGTTTTGAAGGGTGCTCGTCTCGTGGCCGAAGAATGTACCAAGGACATAATTTTTGAATGAATTCACTTCTGTCATGTTTGTAATTTAAAGACGAAGTTACTTGCGCTAAGTAGCGCTTTTGTTATTTAAAATATTACCTTCTCTGCGGCTGTTTATCAAATTCTGAAAGTAGGCCAGTCATTGGCTTCCGCCCCCGTGTAACTAGTACTGGGGTGTTCGTGGATAACCCGGACACTCTTTATCCAAATGTTTGGTCCCTTAAGGAGGTGTCCAGCGCAGCGAACAAGGCAATTGGACTATGCGGCTTTATAACCTTCACTTAGCCATAGAAGTCTACAATTTTAAATTTCGGCGAAGCCCCTAGAATCCGGAAGGCTGAATTGGGGCGCTACACACGCCTAGATCGGACAAATTCGATTTATCGCCTAAAGCGGAAAAATCTTTAAGGATTTTAAGACCTCTCGAACAGCGACCAGCTCTCGCCACATCATGCTGGTCAGTTTTCGGCTTTCTCTACTGAGGTGCTCGTCTGGCAGAACCAGGGCACAATCGCAGTATTTCTCCCTGCGCTACCTTAGCCGATATAACGGAACGTAAGGCACCAAAACAAGGGAGCCGGGCTATCCCAACTGTAGACCCAAGACATGATTCGGAGCTGATGCATATAATGCTATAAGTTCGAGGTGCCGCATTGTTGAAAGTGTTCGGACTTGTCGTGCCGTATTATGGGGCGCCATAAGAAGCCCCTGGCAAACTCCTCATACCAAAGTGTACGGATGCAATATTAAATAGACATTTGTAAAAAATGCTCAAAGAAAAATAATAAGCTGACGTTGTATATGATCTCCCATTGATGAATAATACGTTTAGGCGTATGTTTACAATGATTGCATTAAGCGGAGATAAAGAGGATAATTTGACATATCATATCTAGAGGCAGGCTACGTACAGATAGATAAAGCAGGTATAACAATCACAAATAGATTCCACCAAGGTATTTCCTTCTGTGCGCAAAGCCAGTTGCCTCCTTGGTTCTTTCTCCTATGTAAGTCCGACAATCCGGCTCTTCTGGAGAAGCTGCACTAAAGCAATGTCCTTCAAGGTAAATGGAAAGGTTACGAAGCAATACCGCACTACTGACTGAGCCACTGCTACGCCTCCGCCTGTGCCCATGGTATTTTGAGTGCATAATTGTGTACGCGTGGCACGGATGCTGCTTTGATGGGATTTGGGCGGAGGCCGGACTGCTAGTCATGCTCTTGGCGTGCCTGCTGATCCTGTTGCGGGGTGTTCCGCCCTCGTTTGGCGGAGCTTGAGGTTGTCGTCGCCGGATTGGTGGTTTGCCGGAGGAGGCTGCATTGTACTTCTGCCGCAAGGGCTACAGTGTGCTCTTCTGTACGGAGAGAGCGATCCATATTTTCGTTGGCTGTTATGACCCCGCATGGGCCTGGCATCTTGAGCTTGAGGTATGCATAGTGTGGTACCGCATTGAATCTAGCGAATGCGGTTCGTCCGAGCAGTGCGTGGTAACCACTGCGGAAAGGGACGATATCGAAGATTAGCTCTTCGCTTCAGAAGTTATCCGGAGATCCGAAGACCACTTCCAATGTTATAGAGCCCGTACTCCAGGAATTACACCTTTAAAGGTGGTTTTGGTGGGCTTAATCCTTGAAGGATCGATGCCCATTTTGCGCACTGTGTCCTGGTAAAGGAGGTTCAGGCTGTTGCCGCCATCCATAAGGACTCGCGTGAGGTGGAATCCGTCGATGATTGGGTCTAAGACCAATGCGGCCGAGCCGCCATGACGGATGCTAGTAGGATGATCTCTATGATCAAAGGTGATCGGACAAGCTGACCATGGGTTGAATTTGGGGATGACTGGCTCCATCGCATAGATGTCCCATAGTGCTTGCTTCTATTCCTGCTTGGGGATGTGGGTGGCGTAGATCATGTTGACCGTTTTCACCTGGGGGGGGGATTTCTTCTGTCCCCCCATGTTCGGACGTCGGGGCTCCTCGTCATCATTGCTAGGCAGCCCCTTGTCCTTGTTTTCGGCATTTATCTTGCCGGCCTGTTTAAATACCCAGCAGTCTCTATTGGTGTGGTTGGCTGGCTTGTCCGGGGTGCCATGAATTTGGCACGAACGCTCCAGTATACGGTCCCTGATTATTTCTCTTGAATGGCTTCTTCCGCTGACCGGATTTGGATCCGTTGAATCCGGCATTGACCGTCGTGTCTTCGGTGCTATCGCCATTGTTCTGTCGCTTGTGTTTGTTGCACCGTAGCTTGCCCTTATTGTCACGGACATCTGACGTGCTAGAATGTTGCGTAGTGCTGCTACGTGCCAACCAACTGTCCTCGCCCGCACAAAAGCGGGTCATTAGTGTAGTGAGAGCTGCCATAGGCTTGGGTTTCTCCTGGCCGAGGTGTCGGGCGAGCCACTCATCGCGGATATTATGCTTGAAGGCCGCCAGGGATTCGGCGTCCGGATAGTTGACTATTTGGTTCTTTTTAGTTAGGAACCGAGTCCAGAATTTCCTGGCTGATTCTCCGGGTTGTTGAGTAATGTGGCTCAAGTCATCGGCATCCAGAGGTCACACATATGTGCCTTGGAAGTTGTCAAGGAATGCATCTTCCAGGTTTTCCCAACTATCAATGCAATTTGCGGGCAGGCTGTTAAGCCAATGCCTAGCGGGTCCTTTGAGCTTGAGGGGAAGATACTTGATGGCATGTAGATCGTCTCTGCGGGCCATGTGAATGTGGAGAAGGAAATCTTCGATCCATACTGCGGGGTCTGTTGTGCCATCGTATCATTCGATGTTTACTGGTTTGAACCCTTCTGGGAATTCATGATCCATTACTTCATTGGTGAAGCAGAGGGGGTGTGCGGCGCCTCTGTGCCGGGCTATGTCGCGACGCAGTCCAGCTGCGTCTGACTAGATATATTCGGCCCGGCCGGATTTGCTAGTGTGTCCGGTATGACGGTCATTGTCATGTGTTTCAGCGCGCCCCCGTGATCCGTAGATCGATCTTGGTTGTCCTGCAGCATTATCCAGTTTATCACACAGGTCCTGAGTATTGCCCCGGGTCGTAGTAAATTGGCGCGGGGGTGCGGGCTGGTATTCGGGCTGATATGCTGTTTTATCCCGCCCTCGAGGCGGCCGGTCATCCATGTGGCGCTCGAGTCCATATTCCTCGGCTGCCAGGACTTCTATCCATCTATCTATGAGCAGGTCTTGATCAACTTGGAGCTGCTGCTGCTTCTTTTTCAGGCTTCTCGCAGTGGCAATAAGCCGGCGCTTGATGCGCTCCTGCTCCGCGGGGTCTTCGGGCACGCCGAACTCGTCGTTGCCGAGGCTAATCTCATCTTCGGAGGGGGCATGTAGTTGTCCTCCTTCGGATACCCGTCAGTCGCCTGTTCATATGGGTTGTCATGCCCGTCTTCCTGTTCGGCCTGCTCAAAGGCGGGCTGTTCGGGGGTTGTATTCATCGTCGGCACCGTCCGGATTGTTTTCGTCTCCGGTGCCGGTATTACCTTGGCGGGGCTTGGAGCGGCGCGGGCGACGCCCATGCATTGCTTTCTTCTTGGAGGGGTTATCCTCAGTTGCCTCATCTCCATTGGTTTCTTTCGGAGTGTCCACCATGTATATATCATATGAAGAGGTGGTTGTCCACCGCCCTGTGAGCGGTGGCTCCTGTACGTCTCCGGCATCGTCGTCCATGCCGTCGATGTCTTTGAACTCGAAGTCCAGCATGTCGGTTAAATCATCGATCGTGGCAATCAAGTGGGTGGTGGGTGGGCAGCAAATTCCTTCGTCGCCTGCTTCCCACTCAAGCCGGACATAGTTCGTCCCAGAGTCTCCTGACAGAGAGATAGACTTTAATGAATTCAGCATGTCGCCAAAGGGCGAGTGTTGAAAGATGTCCGCAATGGTGAACTCCATCACCGAAGCCCAACCTGGCTCGGCTGGCTCGAGGGTGTGCGGACCGGAACCAACAACTGGATACGAGTCCGGGGGTCCGGGGTTGCAGGACTCCACAGAGGTGAGACCTGTGTTTGGCTCCAACGCCGATGAGTATGCGGCCTGCGGGGCGGGGTCTAGCCCTCCGTCCTTGGGCAACACAACCCGTTCCGGATTTAGATCCGGGGTTATTGCTGGGATGACATTCCGAGCATTGTCCGACACCAGGTCTAGGCCGTGTCCGTCGTGACTGTCCGGTGCTCACGGCGCAGGGCCGAATCCGTTGAAGATCAAGTCTCCACGAATATCCGCCGTATAGTTCAAGTTTCCAAACCTGATCTAGTGGCCAGGGGCGTAGCTGTCGATCTACTCCAGATGGCCAAGCGAATTGGCCCGCAGTGCGAAGCCGCCGAACACAAAGATCTGTTCGGGGAGAAAAGTCTCACCCTGGACCATGTTGTTGACGATTGAAGACGCCATCGAGCCTTGAAGCGACGGCACAGAGGAACTCTCAATGAAAGCACCAATGTCGGTGTCAAAACCGGCGGATCTCGGGTAGGGGGTCCCGATCTGTGCGTCTTAGGCTGATGGTAATAGGAAACAAGGGACACAATGTTTACCCAGGTTCGGGCCCTCTCGATGGAGGTAAAACCCTACTTCCTGCTTGATTAATATTGAAGATATGAGTAGTACAAGAGTAGATCTACCACGAGATCGTAGAGGCTAAACCCTAAGAGCTAGCCTATGATGGTATGATTGTAATTGTGATCCGCCTTCTAAGGACCATCCTCTCCGGTTTATATAGACACCGGAGAGGGCTAGGGTTTACATGGAGTCGGTTACAAGGAAGGAAACACGATATCCGGATTGCCAAGCTTATCTTCCACGCAAAGGAGAGTCCCATCCGGACACGGGCCGAAGTCTTGAGTCTTGTATCTTCACGCTTCGATAGTCCGGACAATGTATATAGTCCGGCTGTCCGGATACCCCCTAATCCAGGACTCCCTCAATCGCGGTGATGATGATGGCCCCCGGCAGCGTTCCAGCGCCATCGGAAGCAAGGGGGAGAGAGCCCCCCTTCTTCTTCTTCTTCCTTGACCTTCTCCCTAGATGGGAGAAGGGTTTGCCCTCTGGTCCTTGGCTCCCATGGCGTGGGAGGGGCGAGAGCCCCTCCGAGATTGGATATATCTCTCTGTTTCTCTTTGTCTCTGCGTTCTCGAATTCTGCCCTAGCACCGTTTCTTTTATATCCGGAGATCCGTAACTCCGATTGGATTGAAACCTTCACCTAGATCTTTTTCCAAAAATTAGCTTTCTTGCGGCCAAAGAAGGGCATCAACCACCTTATGAGGGGCCCAGGAGGGTGGGGGCACGCCCACCTAGAGTGGGCGTAGGCCCCTGTCTTGTGGCCACCTCAGGCACCGTCTCGCGTTGATTTTACTTCCCAAAAATCACAAATATTCCAAAATAATTCTCCGTCCGTTTTTATCCCATTTGGACTCCGTTTGATATGGGGTTTCTGCGGAACATAAAACATGCAACAGACATGAACTAGCACTGGGCACTGGATCAATATGTTAGTCCCAAAAAATAGTATAAAAAGTTGCCAAAAGTATATGAAAGTTGTAGAATATTGGCATGGAACAATCAAAAATTATAGATACGACGGAGACCTATCAGCGCCCAAGTAGGATTCCTCCTCTTTGGGGCACCCCTTGCTGCTTCCCTCCCTCTCCCACCTATATATACATGGGGAGGGGGCGCCTAGAACACACAACAACATCTGTTAGTCGTGTGCGGCGCCCCCCCCCCCCCACAGATTACACCCTCGGTCATATTCTCGCGGTGCTTAGGCGAAGCCCTGCGCGGATCACTTCACCATCACCGTTACCATGCCTTCATGCTGACGGAACTCATCTACTTCCTTGACACTTTGCTGAATCAAGAGTTCGAGGTACGTCATCGAGCTGAACGTCTACAGAACTCGAAGGTGTCGTACGTTCAGTACTTGATCGGTTGGAACGAGAGGAAGTTCGACTACATCAACCACGTTGTCAATTGCTTCCGCTTTCAGTCTACGAGGGTACGTAGACACACTCTCCCCCTCTCGTTGTTGTGCATCTCCTAGATAGATCTTGCGTGAGCGTAGGATTTTTTTTTTTGAAATTGCATGCTATGTTTCCCAACATTGGCTTCCGAGCCAGGTCTATGTGTAGATGATATTCACGAGTAGAACACAAATAGTTGTGGGGGTGATCGTCATACTTCTTACCACCAATGTCTTATATTGATTCTGCGGTATTGTTCGATGAAGCAGCCTGGACCAACCTTACATGACCACGTTCGTGAGACCGGTTCCACCGACAGACATGCAACTAATTTTGCATAAAGGTGGCTGACAGGTGTCTATTTCTCCAACTTTAGTTGAATCAAATTTGACTGCGACCGGTCCTTGTTGAAGGTTAAAACAACAAACTTGATAAATCACCATTGTGGTTTTGATGCATAGGTAAGAATGGTTCTTGCTAGAAGCCCGTAGCAGCCACGTAAAACTTGCAACAACAAAGTAGAGGACGTCTAACTTGTTTTTGCAGGGCATGTTGTGATGTGATATGGTCAAGACATGATGTGATATGCGTTATTGTATGAGATGATCATGTTTTGTAAAAGTTACTGGCAAAGCAGGAGCCATTATAGTTGTCTTTTTATTGTATGAAATGCAAACGCCATGCAATTGCTTTACTTTATCACTATGCGTTAGCGATAGTTGTAGAAGAAATAGTTGGCGAGACGACCACGACGCTACGATGGAGATCAAGGTGTCGAGCCAATGATGATGGAGATCATGACGATGCCTTGGAGATGGAGATCAAAAGCACAAGATGATGATGGCCATATCATGTCACATATTTTGATTGCATGTGATGTTTATATTTTATGCATCTTATTTTGCTTAGTTCGACGATAGCATTATAAGATGATCCCTTAACTAAAAATTTCAAGGTATAAGTGTTCTCCCTGAGTATGCACCATTGCGACAGTTCTTCGTGCTGAGACACCACATGATGATCGGGTGTGATAGGCTCTATGTTCACATATAATGGGTGCAAGACAGTTTTGCACATGTGGAGTACTCAGGTTAAACTTGACGAGCCTAGCATGTACAGACTTGGCCTCGAAACACTGGAGAGCGAAAGGTTGAACGTGAATCATATAGTATATATGATCAACATAGAGATGTTCACCATTGATGACTACTCCATCTCACGTGATGACCAGACATGGTTTAGTTGATTTGGATCATGTTACACTTAGATGACTTGAGGGATGTCATTTTAAGTGGGAGTTCTTAAGTAATTTGATTAATTGAACTTTAATTTATCATGAACTTAGTCCTGATAGTATTTGCAAATTATGTTGTAGATCAATAGCTCAAATTGTAGCTCCCCTATGTTTTTTGATATGTTCCTAGAGAAAATTAAGTTGAAAGATGATAGTAGCAATGATGCGGACTGGGTCCGTGATCTGAGGATTATCCTCATTGTTGTACAGTAGAATTATGTCCTTAATGCACCGCTAGGTGACATACCTATTGCGGGAGCAGATATAGACATATTGAATGTTTGGCAAGCTCGATATGTTGACTACTTGATAGTTTAGTGCACCATGCTTTACGGCTTAGAACCAGGACTTCAAAAAAGTTTTGAACGCCACGGAGCATATAAGATGTTCCAAGAGCTGAAATTGGTATTTCAGACTCATTCCCGTGTCGAGATGTATGAGACCTCTCACAAGTACTTTGCCTACAAGATGGAGGAGAATAGCTCAGCCAGAGCATGTGCTCAGAATGTCTGGGTACTACAATCACTTGAATCAACTGGGAGTTAATCTTCCAGATAAGATAGTGATTGACAGAGTTTTCGAGTCACTATCACCAAGCTACTAGAACTTTGTGATGAACTATAATGCACAAGGGATAATGGAAAAAAATCCCGAGCTCTTTGCAATGCTGAAATCAGCAAAGATAGAAATCAAAAAGGAGCATCAAGTGTTGATGGTTAACAAGACCACTAGTTTCAAGAAAAAGGGAAAAGGAAAAGAAAGGGAACTTCAAGAAGAATGACAAGAAAGTTGCCACTCCCGTGCAGAAGCCCAAACCAAGACCTAAGCCTGAAACTGAGTGCTTCTACTGCAAAGGGAATACTTGGCGGATAAGAAGGATGGCAAAGTGAACAAAGGTATATTTGATATACATGGTATCGATGTGTACTTTTACTAGTGTTCATAGTCACCCCAGGGTATTTGATACCGGTTCAGTTCCTAAGATTAGTAACTCGAAACAGGAGTTGCAAAATGAACAGAGACTAGTTAAGGGCGAGGTGACGATGTGTGTTGGAAGTAATTCCAAGGTTGATAAGATCACCACCGCACACTCCCTATACCTTCGGGATTAATGTTGGACCTAAATAAATGTTATTTGGTGTTTGCGTTGAGTACGAATATGATTGGATCATGTTTATTGCGATACGGTTATTCATTTAAGTTAGAGAATAATTGTTATTTTGTATACATGAATAAAACCTTCTATAGTCATACACCCAATGTAAATGGTTTATTGAATCTCGATCGTGGTGATACACATATTCATAATATTGATGCCAAAAGATACAAAGATGATAATGATAGTGCAACATATTTGTGGCACTGCCGTTTAGGTCATATTGGTGTAAAGCGCATGAATAAACTCCATGCGGATGGATTTTTGGAATCACTTGATTATGAATCATTTGATACTTGTGAACCATGCCTCATGGGCAAGATGACTAGAACTCCGTTCTCCGGAACAACGGAGTGAGCAAATGACTTACTGGAAATAATACATACCAATGTATGCGGTCCGATGAGTGTCGAGGCACGCAGCGGGTATCGTTATTTTCTGACCTTCACAGATGATTTGAGCAGATATGGGTATATTTACTTAATGAAACACAAGTCTGATACATTTGAAAAGTTCAAGGAATTTCAGAGTGAAGTGGAGAATCATCGTAACAAAATAAAGTTTCTATGATCTGATCGCGGAGGTGAATATTTGAGTTACAAGTTTGGCCTTCATTTAAAACAATGTGGAATAGTTTCACAACTCATGCCACCTGGAACACCACAATGTAATGGTGTGTCCGAACATCGTAACCGCACATTATTAGATATGGTGCGACCTATGGTGTCTCTTACCAATTTACCACTATCATTTTGGGGTTATGCATTAGAGACATATGCATTCATGTTAAACAGGGCATCGTCTAAATCCGTTGATATGACACTAACTAGAGAGGAAGCTAATGATGATGATCATAAAACTTCAGGTCAAGTTACTACGAGCCTCATAGGTCAACCAGAGCATGATCCGCGCTAGAGTGGTATGGTAATCCTGTTTTGGAAGTCATGTTACTAGACCATGGCGGACCTACGAACTATGAAGGAGCTATGATGAGCCCAGATTCCGATAGATGGCTTGAGGCCAAGAAATCTGAGATAGGATCCATGTATGAGAACAAAGTGTGGACTTTGGTGGACTAGCCCGATGATCAGCAAGCCATTAAGAATAAATGGATCTTCAGGAGGAAGACGGAATCTAATTGTAGTGTTACTATCTACAAAGCTCGACTTGTCGCAAAAGGTTTTTGACAAGTTCAAGGTGTTGACTACGATGAGATTTTCTCAATCGTAGCGATGCTTAAGTCTGTCCGAATCATGTTAGCAATTGCCGCATTTTATGAAATCTGGCAAATGGATGTCAAAACTCCATTCCTTAATGAATTTCTTAAAGAAGAGTTGTATATGATGCAACCAAAAGCTTTTGTCGATCCTAAAGGTGCTAACATAGTGTGCAAACTCCAGCGATCCATCTATGGACTGGTGCAAGCATCTCAGAGTTGGAACATACACTTTGATAAGGTGATCAAAGCATGTGGTTTTATACATACTTATGGTGAAGCCTGTATTTACAAGAAAGTGAGTGGGAGCTCTGTAGCATTTCTGATATTATATGTGGATGACATATTGTTGATTGGAAATGATGTAGAACTTCTGGATAGCATAAAAGGATATTTGAATAAGAATTTTTCAATGAAAGACCTCGGTGAAGATGCATACATATTGGGCATCAAGATCTATAGGGATAGATCGAGACACTTAATAGGACTTTCACAAAGTATATACCTTGGCAAAATTTTGAAGAAGTTCAAAAATAGATCAGTCAAAGAAAGGGTTCTTGTCTGTGTTGCAAGGTGTGAAGTTGAGTAATACTCAAAACCCGACTACGGTAGAAGATAGAGAGAGATGGAAGTCATTCCCTATGCCTCAGCCATAGGTTCTATAAAGTATGCCATGTTGTGTACCAAACCTGTTGTGTACCTTGCCATGAGTTTGGCAGGGAGTACAATAGTGATCCAGGAGTAGATCACTAGACAACGGTCAAAATTATCCTTAGAGGACTAAGGAAATATTTCTCGGTTATGGAGGTGATAAAGAGTTCATCGTAAAAAGTTACGTCGATGCAAGCTTTTATACCAATCCAGATGACTCTGAGTCTCAATCTGGATACATATTGAAAGTGGGAGCAATTATCTAGAGTAGTCCATGCAGAGCATTGTAGACATAGAAATTTGCAAAATGCATACGGATCTGAATGTGGCAGACCCGTTGACTAAACTTCCCTCACAATCAAAACATGATCACACCTTAGTACTCTTTCGGTGTTAATCACATAGTGATGTGAACTAGATAATTGACTCTAGTAAACCCTTTGGGTGTTGGTCACATGGCGATGTGAACTATTGGTGTTAAATCACATGGCGATGTGAACTAGATTATTGACTCTAGTGCAAGTGGGAGACTGAAGGAAATATGCCCTAGAGGCAATAGTAAAGTTGTTATTTTATATTTCCTTATGTCATGATAAATGTTTATTGTTCATGCTAGAATTGTATTAACCGGAAACTTGATACATGTGTGGATACATAGACAAAACACCGTGTCCCTAGTAAGCTTCTACTAGACTAGCTCGTTAATCAAAGATAGTTAAGTTTCCTAACCATAGACATGTGTTGTCATTTGATGAACGGGATCACATCATTAGGAGAATGATGTGATGGACAAGACCCATTCGTTAGCTTAGCATTATGATCGTTCAGTTTTATTGCTATTGCTTTCTTCATGTCAAATACATATTCCTTCGACTATGAGATTATGCAACTCCCGAATACTCGAGGAATGCCTTGTGTGCTATAAAACGTCACAACGTAACTGGGTGATTATAAAGATGCTCTACAGGTATCTTCGAAGGTGTTTGTTGGGTTGGCATAGATCGAGATTAGGATTTGTCACTCCGAGTATCGGAGAGGTATCTCTGGGCCCTCTCGGTAATACACATCATAAGAAGCCGTGCAAGCAAAGTAAAAAATGAGTTAGTTGCATAATGATGTAGTACGGAACGAGTAAAGAGACTTGCCGGCAACGAGATTGAACTAGGTATAAAGATACCGACGATCGAATCTTGAGCAAGTAACATACCGATGGACAAAGGGAATAATGTATGTTGTCATAACGGTCCGACCAAAAAAGATCTTCGTAGAATATGTAGGAGCCAATATGAGCATCCAGGTTCCGCTATTGTTTATTGACCGGAGAAGTGTCTCGGTCATGTCGACATAGTTCTCGAACCCATAGGGTCCGCACGCTTAACGTTCGATGACGATTTTGTATTATATGAGTTATGTGATTTGGTGACCGAATGTTGTTCGGAGTCCCGGATGAGATCACGGACATGACGAGGACTCTCGAAATGGTCGAGAGGTAAAGATTGATATATAGGACGATAGTATTCTGATACTAGAAGTATTCCGGAGGGTACCGGGTACATATCGGGTCACCCGAAGGGGTTCCGGACACCCCCGGCAAAAGATATGGGCCTAATGGGCCAAGAGGAGAAACGCAACAGCCAGCAGGGGCTGTTGTGCCCCCCATATGGGCTAAACCAGAGGAGAAGGAAAGAGAGGAAGAGAGAAGGAAGGGGAGGGATTCTGCCTCCCCCTTCCTTCCCTCCTCCCTCCTCCTTCCTTCCCCCTCCGGAACTTATGGAAGGGGGGAGGACGAATTGGGGAGGTGCCCAAGTAGGATTCCTCCTACTTGGGGCGCCCCCTTGCTGCTCCCCTCCCTCTCCCACCTATATATACATGGGAAGGGGGCGCCTAGAACACACAACAACATCTGTTAGCCGTGTGCGGCGCCCCCCTCCACAGATTACACCCTCGGTCATATTCTCGCGGTGCTTAGGCGAAGCCCTGTACGGATCACTTCACCATTAACATCACCATGCCGTCATGCTGACGGAACTCATCTACTTCCTCGACGCTGTGCTGGATCAAGAGTTCGAGCGACGTCATCAAGCTGAACGTGTGCAGAACTCAGAGGTGTCGTACGTTCGGTACTTGATCGGTCGGAACAAGAAGTTTGACTACATCAATCGTGTTGTGAAACGCTTCCGCTTTTGGTCTATGAGGGTACGTAGACACACTCTCCCCCTCTCGTTCCTATGCATCTCCTAGATAGATCTTGCGTGGGCGTAGGAATTTTTTTAAAATTGCATGCTACGTTTCCCAACACAATGGTGCCACATCTTCCACACCAAGGTGGGCATCAACGGGCGTTCCGTGAATGTCATCATCGATGGAGGAAGTTGTCACAACTTGGCAAGTGAAGAGCTATGTTCCAAGCTGCAATTGGTCAAGAAGAAGCATCCTCGTCCCTACAAGGTCCAATGGTTAAGCGACTCCGACACTATTCAAGTGGAGCATACGGTGCAAGTTTCCTTCAAGATCGGCGCTTACGAGGACATCTTGGAGTGCGACGTGGTTCCTATGTCTGTGTGCCATCTTCTATTGGGAAGACCTTGGCAATTCGACCGCGGCGTCATCCACAATGGAAGAACAAACCACTATAGGTTCAAGATGAAGGGCAAGGAGTACGTGCTACGACCAATGTCACCAAGACAAGTGATCACTGACAAGCAAGCATCCACACATCATGGAGATACTAGTGAGAGAATGAACCACCACAAAGAAAGTGAGCGCCACAAGCCCAAATTGAGTGACTCTTCACCAAGAGAGAAAAACTTAGTCCTCCTAGCCACAAAAAAGAGAGGTGAGAGAAGTGTGTGAGAACCCATCGAGTGTCATCCACTATGTCCTACTGATGTCTACTACACAACCTTCTTCTTGTAGACGTTGTTGGGCTTCCAAGTGGAGAGGTTTGTAGGATAGTAGAAAATTTCCCTCAAGTGGATGACCTAAGGTTTATCAATCCGTGGGAGGTGTAGGATGAAGATGGTCTCTCTCAAACAACCCTGCAACCAAATAACAAAGAGTCTCTTGTGTCCCCAACACACCCAATACAATGGTAAATTGTATAGGTGCACTAGTTCGGCGAAGAGATGGTGATACAAGTGCAATATGGTTGATAGATATAGGTTTTTGTAATCTGAAAATTATAAAAACAGCAAGGTAACTAATGATAAAAGTGAGCGTAAATGGTATTGCAATGCTAGGAAACAAGGCCTAAGGTTCATACTTTCACAAGTGCAAGTTCTCTCAACAATAATAACATAACTGGATCATATAACTATCCCTCAACATGCAACAAAGAGTCACTCCAAAGTCACTAATAGCGGAGAACAAATGAAGAGATTATTGTAGTGTATGAAACCACCTCAAAGTTATTCTTTCTGACCGATCTATTCAAGAGTCCGTAGTAAAATAACATGAAGATATTCTTTCCGTTCGATCTATCATAGAGTTCGTACTAGAATAACACCTTAAGACACAAATCAACCAAAACCCTAATGTCACCTAGATACTCCAATGTCACCTCAAGTATCCGTGGGCATGATTATATGATATGCATCACACAATCTCAGATTCATCTATTCAACCAACACAAAGTACTTCAAAGAGTGCCCCAAAGTTTCTACCGGAGAGTCAAGACGAAAACGTGTGCCAACCCCTATGCATAAGTTCATTGAACCCGCAAGTTGATCACCAAAACATACATCAGGTAGATCACGTGAATATCCCATTGTCACCACAGATAAGCACGGCAAGACATACATCAAGTGTTCTCAAATCCTTAAAGACTCAATCCGATAAGACAACTTCAAGGGGAAAACTCAATTCATCACAAGAGAGTAGAGGGGCAGAAACATCATAAGATCCAACTATAATAGCAAAGCTCGCGGTACATCAAGATCGTACCATCTCAAGAACACGAGAGAGAGAGAGAGAGAGAGAGATCAAACACATAGCTACTGGTACATACCCTCAACCCCGAGGTTGAACAACTCCCTCCTCGTCATGGAGAGCGTCGGGATGATGAAGATGGCCACCGGTGAGGGATCCCCCCTCCGACAGGGTGCTGGAACAGGGCCCCGATTGGTTATTGGTGGCCACAGAGGCTTGCGGCGGCGGAACTCCCAATCTATTGTGCTCCTGGATGTTTTGGGGGTATATCGATATATATAGGTGAAAGAAGTCGGTCAAGGGAGCCACGAGGGGCCTGCGAGGGTGGGGGGCGCGCCCAGGGGGTAGGGCGCGCCTCCTTGCCTCGTGGCTTCCTTGAAGCTTCCCTCACGTCTACTCCAAGTATCCTGGATTGCTTTCGTTCCAAAAAATAACTCTCCCGAAGGTTTCATTCCGTTTGGACTCTGTTTGATATTCCTTTTCTGTGAAACACTGAAATAGGCAAGAAAACAACAATTTGGGTTGGGCCTCCGGTTAATAGGTTAGTCCCAAAAATAATATAAAAGTGTATAGTAAAGCCCATAAACATCCAAAACGGGTGATATAATAGCATGGAACAATCAAAAATTATAGATACGTTGGAGATGTATCAAGCATCCCCAAGCTTAATTCCTGCTCGTCCTCGAGTAGGTAAATGATAAAAACAGAATTTTTGATGCGGAATGCTACCTAGCATATTTCTCAATGTAATTTTCTTTATTGTGGCATGAATGTTCAGATCCAAATGATTCAAGATAAAAGTTCATATTAACATAAAAATAGTAATACTTCAAGCATACTAACAAAGCAATCATGTCTTCTCAAAATAACATGGCTAAAGAAAGCTTATCCCTACAAAATCATATAGTTAGGCTATGTTTCATTTTCATCACACAAAATACTCCCATCATGCACAACCCCAGTTTTAGCCAAGCAATTGATTCACACTTTTTAACGCGCTTCAGCTTTTTTCAACTCTCACGCAATACATGAGCGTAAGCCATGGATATAGCACTATTGGTGGAATAGAATATGATGATGGAGGTTGTGTGGAGAAGACAAAAAGGAGAAAGTCTCACATTGACGAGGCTAATCAACGGGCTATGGAGATGCCCATCAATTGATGTCAACATGAGGAGTAGGGATTGCCATGCAACGGATGCACTAGATCTATAAATGTATGAAAGCTCAACAAAAGAAACTAAGGGGGTGTGCATCCAACTTGCTTGCTCACGAAGACCTAGGGCATTTTGAGGAAGCCCATTGTTGGAATATACAAGCCAAGTTCTATAATGAAAAATTCCCACTAGTATATGAAAGTGACAACATAAGAGACTCTCTATCATACAGATCATGGTGCTACTTTGAAGCACAAGTGTGTAAAAGGATAGTAACATTGCCCCTTTTTTGGGCCTTTTTTGGCCTTTTTTTTATTTGGCCTTTCTTTGTTTTTTTGGGCCTTTCCCTTTTTTAAGGGATAATGCTATAATAATGATGATTGCTACGTCTTGAGCTTGCGTTGGTTTTCCCCGAAGAGGAGAGGGTGATGCAGCAAGTGTAGCGTAAGTATTTCCCTCAGTTTTGAGAACCAAGGTATCAATCCAGTAGGAGGCTCCTCAAAAGTCCCACGCACCTACACAAACAAACTAAGAACTGGCAACCAACGCAATAAAGGGGTTGTCAATCCCTTCACGGCCACTTGCGAAAGTGAGATCTAATAAAGATAGTATGATAAGATAAATATATTTTTGGTATTTTATAATATACATGCAAAAAGTAAAGATGCAAATAAAGGTAGATGGAAAGCAAATATGATAAGAGATAGACCCGGGGGCTATAGGTTTCACTAGAGGCTTCTCTCGAGATAGCATAAGTATTACGGTGGGTGAACAAATTACTGTCGAGCAATTGATAGAAAAGCGCATAGTTATGAGATTATCTTGGTATGATCATGTATATAGGCATCACGTCCATAACAAGTAGACCAACTCCTTCCTGCATCTACTACTATTACTCCACACATCAACCGATTCCTGACTGCATCTAGAGTATTAAGTTCATAAGAACAGAGTAACGCATTAAGCAAGATGACATGATGTAGAGGGATAAACTCATGCAATATGATATAAACCCCATCTTGTTATCCTCGATGGCAACAATACAATACATGTCTTGCAACCCTTTCTGTCACTGGGTAAGAACACCGCAAGATTGAACCCAAAGCTAAGCACTTCTCCCATGGCAAGAAAGACCAATCTAGTAGGCCAAACCAAACTGATAATTCGAAGAGACTTGCAAAGATAACTCAATCATACATAAAAGAATTCAGAGAAGATTCAAATATTATTCATAGATAAACTTGATCATAAACCCACAATTCATCGGATCTCGACAAACACACCGCAAAAAGAGATTACATCAAATAGATCTTCACAAGAGAGGGGGAGAACATTGTATTGAGATCCAAAAAGAGAAAAGAATCCATCTAGCTAATAACTATGGACCCGTAGGTCTATGGTAAACTACTCACAACTCATCGGAGGGGCAAGGATGTTGATGTAGAAGCCCTCCATGGTCGATTCCCCCTCCGGCAGAGTGTCGGCGAAGGCTCCAAGATGAGATCTCGTGGATACAGAAGGTTACGGCGGTGGAAATTATGTTTCGTGGTGCTCCTCGATGTTTTCGGGGTACATAGGTATATATAGGGCCTGTTCGGAAACACGCTAGCTTCAGCAAAACTTCTCGTATCCAGCTTCTGCGCTGACTTCTCGCTTCAGGTGGAGCTACACAAACCGTTCTGGAGGCGAGGCAGCTTCTCCTAGCGCCTGGGTGAGTTGGCAGCCCAGCTGGGGCGTTGAAGCCCACCTTCTTGCCACCTTGGGCCGGCTGGAAGCAACCCATTTCGGGCTAAACTGCACACAGGCTAATAAAAAAAGAGAAACGAGTTGGGCCTGCTTCCTGGGGTGAATGGCTGGCCTTTTTTTCACACGAGATAATTTGTGTGATTTCTCCAGTATAGAGAGGTGTACAGAGAGGTAGAAGTGTACAGAGAGCTGGGCCTGCAGCTGCCATATATTTTTGAACTACACATAGCTGGCATGTATTTTTGAACTTGCCATGAATATTCCTAGTTAAGACAAGTTATAATAAAGACGGATAACCAGATTTGTTATATGTCATACAACAAAAGTTTCATTTGCATATATTTGCAAATCAAAATGGCGTCACATCTAAAGACATGAACATGATTACTTCACCAACTAAGAGCAATGGCGGTAGCTAGTTCATGTCTAAACAAATCCATGTTAGGACCACTTTCCGCCGGTGTTGAAGAATCTGATGCATTTGGAGGAATAACATACTTCTTGTATCTCTCTGGAATAGTTGGGACATAATCCGGATCCCTCTCACACCAAAGAAAGTGGATATCCTCTTTGTCATGGAGGCGGACATAGTTGTGTAGTGTCATGGTAGCCGCAATTATCATCTTTTGTGTTTGAATCGAATAGTTTGGCATCTTGAGCAAGATTTGACATTTCATCTTCCACACACCAAAGGTTCTCTCTATGGTATTGCGCTTGGAGGAGTGGATCCGATTGAACTTCTCTACAGGAGTAGTTGGGGGTGCACCTCGTTGAAAGTCGGGGACGTGATAGGGTTCACCTTTGTATGGTGCTAGATAGCCATCCCTATTAGGATAGCCGGCATCTACAAGGTAATACTTGCCTATAGAAATGGACAACAAACATGATTGTGAGTTGAACGACATGTTATATAAATTGCAACAACAAGAAATACTTACCCTTGGGAGGATGTGGGAATGTGGCCTTGTCATTTTCAATTGCATGAAATAGCACACTTGTATCATGCATAGAACCCGGTTGTCCAATTGAAGCATAGGTGAAATGCATATCAAAGTCACATACTGCCATCACATTCTGTGTTGTTGCACCGGTTCTTCCAATGTACCTTATTTCTGAAGGTCCTTTTGGAATAGAAGCCCTAATATGTGTTCCATCTATTGCACCAATGCAATCTTTGAGATGAGGATAATCCCTTTTGTCACGCTTAATCCTATCATGGACGATGTGAAAATTTGGGTCTTGAGGCCTAATGTAGTGAGATGACATCTTGACCACACATTGTAGAACCTCATGGAACTTACGGTGGACTGTATCTGCTCCATGTTTGAAACGGTTTTGGGTTCTCCTGTTTGACTCACAACCGCCCAAGGTCCACAAGAACATAGCAAGAGACTCAGAAGTGGTAACAAAACATGTTTCTTTGAGGCCATACTCTGCCACCAACTTGTCATGAAGATCAAAGAACACATTTGCATTCATTCTCAACATTGTGTATGTCTCTCCGGGTGTGCCAATAGTCTCTCGCAACCATTCAAAACCACTCAACCTAGATGTCCTAGGGTCAGCCTTCATGACCCAACTTTTGCAATGCTTCCCAACTATCGATGACACACCCGAATAAAGCATGGCCATATCATGTTGATATTGGAGAACCATAACTTTCTTTCTTTCATAATTTGTGTCATCGTCACTTTCACTATCCGATGACATCTGCAAATAAACAACCGTCAACATATGAAACACAAGTTAGAACCAATTGGATCAAGAACATATACATAATACATACATAAATAGCAAACACTCGGTCCAACAACATGAACATAGAGATGGTTCACAATGCATTCATAAATAGAAAATGGTTCCACAAAATGCATTAGTAAATAGCAAACAATAGGTTCAACAACATAAAAGATGTTTCAACAACATAAAAGATGGTTCAACATAAAAAATGAAATGGTATCAAGCACTAGGATCAACATAAAACATGGCCATCACACATAGATGGCAGGCATGTAAACTAGTTCCCATACTTCAAGTCATACTTCCTACGCAACCAACTCTTTCGGGACTCAAGAGGAATGTACAGAAACATCTCCCTTTGCGCCCTCTTCACAAACAACTCGCTAGCCATGAAGAACTCATCGGTACCGACTGTTGCACCACAAGCAATGACTTCATCCATGACCGAGGTGACACAGTTTGCCTCATCTTGCTTCATGAAAGACTGGAATGATGAGTGAGAAGCCTCAGCAATGTCACCAATTCTTGTAACTTGCTCACACATCACTTGTGCGGTCTATTGTTTCTTGTTCTTCTCCGGAATGACGATCCCAAGCCTCACTTTAGATGAAGTAGGTGTTGCCTGAGATGTTTGTTCTTCGGTATCATCCAAATCAAGATCTTCGATCTCATCAACATTGATGGCGGCTTTCACCGCTGCACTAGAGGGGGAGGTATGCCGGAAGAGGGATTCCAATGGTCAGTACCATCAGTTGTGATATCTCCAAATATAATCCGCAAGTTTTGCTCATTAGCAAGACATTTCTTCTTGAACTTGCCACAACCTTTAATGTCCTGTAATACAACATAGGAAACACATTATTAGTAATCATTGATGAATTAAGATATGCAATACATTAGCGAAAGAACTCTCAATTTTGGCCTTTTTCCACCACTCATCATCTTGTGACACGGTGTTGTTCACATAGTCCCATCCAGCTCCGGTCTCCCAGAACTTGAGTTTCTTGAACAAACTGAAATCACCTTTAAGCTTGTCCCATTTGTTTTTTAGTTGTGTATATGTGTAGTCTAGCCCAGTTCTCATCTTAAATTGCCTTCCTACCTCATCAAATGCATTTGGTGTCAAGTAATTGTCTGGCCTATTTCCAGCGTTCACTTGCTCAGCAAACAACTCGCAGATAATCTGAGTGTTTTCAACGCTCCATTCAGTAGCCCCAGACATACTTGAAACTTCTCTAAAAAATGCATGTCACTTTGATAAATACAAAAATTATACTTTTCTGCACAGCCAAGGGCATGTAATATCTGAACTAACAGTACATTTGCACACATACACCACTAGACTTATGATAATAAATTGCAAACATATAGCAGTACATTTTCTGAATGGCCAAAATTGTATTTCACTTTTCTGAAAATTATAACACATTAGCACTCATGGCATTACCCACATAGCAATATGCATTAACTTATGCACACATATAATCCAGAGTAGCAGTACATTTTCTGCACACCCAAAATTGTATTTCACTTTTCTGAATGATGCAACAGGTTAGCACTCATGGCAGTACCCACATAGCAATATGCATTAAAGCTTATGATTCCAGAATTGCAGACATATATTCCAGATTTGCACAACAACCAATAGGTTCCGGTGTAGGAATTTGCACACAACAAATACAACTCTGAAAATAAATCACACAGATGTACAGAATAGAGGACATGCGCGAGGACACCAATCCATAGGGAAGAAGAGAAGGGGACGAGCTCACCTTGCAGTTTATGCTTGGAGGCGCGGTCGTCCTGGTTCCACTCCTGGCTTGGGAGCGTCTCTTGGGCGTCAATGGCGTTGGGGCCAGCTCCTCCGAGCCATGGGGTTGCAGCTCCTTGCACCAGGCGTGACGGACGGCGAAGACGATGGGATCCGGCGGGAAACAGACTGGGTCGGCCGAATCTGTAGTCTGAGTTAATGATTTGGCCGGTGACGGGGGCTGCCGGGCGTGGCGGCGGCAAAGGCGGCGGTAGGGCTACAGAGGAGAAGCAAGGGGAAGGGAGTTGTGTGCAACCAGGTTGACCTGCGGGATCAAGTGAGGGGGAGTTGAGCGAAATGTTTTTCTTGGCGGTGGCAATTCGGTCGTAAATAACGAGCAGCTTCAGATTCACGAAAATGGGAAGCTGGGAATCTGTCGCTTCGAAAAAATGAACTACAGCCCATCGTGGCTTCCTGAATTTTAGCTTCGTGAAGCTAATCCGTTCGGGCTGGCTTCGGGCAGAAGTTTTTAGAAGTATGGAGTGGGAGGAGATCAGAACAGGCCCATAGGAGGAAGAAGTACGTCGGTGGCCGCCCGAGGGGCCCACGAGACAGGGGGGCGCCCTACAGGGGGGAGCGGCCTCCTATCTCGTGGCTTCCTCGGCAGCTTCTTGACTTGCACTCCAAGCTCTTCGGATCACGTTCATTCCAAAAATCACGCTCCCGAAGGTTTCATTCCGTTTGGACTCCGTTTGATATTCCTTTTCTTCGAAATACTGAAATAGGCAAAAAAATAGCAATATGGGTTGGGCCTCCGGTTAGTAGGTTAGTCCCAAAAATGATATAAATGTGTAAAATAAAGCCCATAAACATCCAAAAGGGGTAATATAATAGCATGGAACAATCAAAAATTATAGATACGTTGGAGATGTATCAATGATCATCACACTTCTATTTACTTATAACTCATGGATTACAACTCGATACTAGAACAAGATATGACTCTATATGAATGCCTCCGGCGGTGTACCGGGATGGGCAATGAATCAAGAGTGACATGTATGAAAAATTATGCATGGTGTATTTGCCATAAATACGATGTCAACTACATGATCATGCAAGGCAATATGAAAATGATGAAACGTGTCATAATAAATGAAACGGTGGAAAGTTGCATGGCAATATATCTCGGAATGGCTATGGAAATGCCATAATAGGTAGGTATGGTGGCAGTTTTGAGGAAGATATAAGGAGGTTTATGTGTGATAGAGCGTATCATATCACGGGGTTTGGATGCACCGGCGAAGTTTGCACCAACTCTCAAGGTGAGAAAGGGCAATGCACGGTACCGTAGAGGCTAGCAATGATGGAAGGGTAAGAATGTGTATAATCCATGTAATCACATTAGTCATAAAGAACTCATATACTTATTCCAAAAGTTGTATTAGCCCTCGTAGCAAAGTACTACTATGCATGCTCCTAGGGGAAGGGTTGGTAGGAGTTAACCATCACGCGATCCCGACCTCCACACATAAGGAAGGCAATCAAAAGAGCACCCCATGCAACAAATTTGTTACACAACTTTTACCATGCGTGCATGCTACGGGACTTGCCAACTTCAACAAAAGTATTTCTCAATTTCATAATTACCCAACTAGCATGACTCTAACATTACCACCTTTATATCTCGAAACAATTATCAAGCATAAAATTGATCATAGTATTCAATTCACTCTCTATGATAGTTTTTATTATACCCAACTTGGATGCCCATCATTCTAGGACCAATTTTATAACCAAAGCAAATTACCATGCTGTTCTAAAAGACTCTCAAAATAATATAAGTGAAGAATGAGAGATCAATAATTTCTACAAAATAAAACCACCTCCGTGCTCTAAAAGTATATAAGTGAAACACTAGAGCAAATGACAAACTACTCCAAAAGATATAAGTGAAGATCAATGAGTAGTAGAATAATCATGCAACTATGTGAAGACTCTCTAAAATTTAATAATTTCAGATCTTGGGATATTATTCAAACATCAAGCAAAATAAAACAAAAGAAAATGATGCTCCAAGCAAAACACATATCATGTGGTGAATAAAAATATAGCTCCAAGTAAAGTTACCGATGGACGAAGATGAAAGAGGGGATGCCATCCGGGGCATCCCCAAGGTTAGGCTCTTGGTTGTCCTTTAATATTACCTTGGGGTGCCTTGGGCATCCCCATTCTTAGGCTCTTGCAACTCCTTATTCCATAGTCCATCGATTCTTTACCCAAAACATGAAAACTTCACAACACAAAACTCAACAGAAAACTCGTAAGCTCCGTCAGTATAAGAAAATAAAACCATCACTTGGGTACTATTGTGAACTCATTCTAAATTAATATTGGTGTAATATATACTGTATTCCAACTTCTATATGGTTCATACCCTACGATACTACTCATAGATTCGTCAAAATAAGCAAACAACACATAGAAAACAGAATCTGTCAAAAACAGAACAGTATGTAGTAATCTGTATCATTCGAATACTTATGTAACTACAAAAATTCTGAAATAAATTGGCGGATGTGAGGAATTTGTATATTAATCATCTACAAAAAGAATCAACCTAAAAGCACTCTCCAGTAAAAAATTGCAGCTAATCTCGTGAGCGCTAAAGTTTCTGTTTTTTACAGCAAGATCATAAAGACTTCACCCAAGTCTTCCCAAAGGTCCTACTTGGCACAAACACTAATTGAAACATAAAACCACATCTAAACAGAGGCTAGATGAATTATTTATTACTAAATAGAAGCAAAATCAAAGGACAAAAGTAAAATTGGGTTGCCTCCCAACAAGCGCTATCGTTTAACGCCCCTAGCTAGGCATGATGAATTCAATGATGCTCACATAAAAGATAAGAACTGAAACATAAAGAGAGCATCATGAAGAATATTACTAACACATTTAAGTCTAACCCACTTCATATGCATAGGGATTTTGTGAGCAAACAACTTATGGGAACAATAATCAACTAGCATAGGAAGGCAAAACCAGCATAACTTCAAAACTTTAAGCACATAGAGAGGAAACTTGATATTATTGCAATTCCTACAAAAATATATTCCTCCCTCATAATAATTTTCAGTAGCATCATGAATGAATTCAACAATATAACTATCACATAAAGCATTCTTTTCATGAGCCACAAGCATAGAATTTTTTATTACTCTTTACATAAGCAAATTTCTTCTTTATGGCATACGTATCATCACAATAATCATCATAAATAGGAGTCATGCTTTCATCATAATAAATTTGCTCATCAAAACTTGGGGGACAAAAAATATCATCTTCATCAAACATAGCTTCCCCAAGCTTGTGGCTTTGCATATCATTAGCATCATGGATATTCAAGGAATTCGTACTAACAACATTGCAATCATGCTTATCATACAAAGATCTAGTACCAAACATTTTAATGCATTCTTCTTCTAGCAATTGAGCACAATTTTCCTTTCCATCACTCTCACGAAAGATATTAAAAAGATGAAGTGTATGAGGCAAACTCAATTCCGTTTTTTTTGTAATTTTCTTTTATAGACTAAACTAGTGATAAAACAAGAAACAAAAATATTCGATCGCAAGATCTAAAGATATACCTTCAAGCACTCACCTCCCCGGCAACGGCGCCAGAAAAGAGCTTGATGTCTACTACACAACCTTCTTCTTGTAGACGTTGTTGGGCCTCCAAGTGCAGAGGTTTGTAGGACAGTAGCAAATTTCCCTCAAGTGGATGACCTAAGGTTTATCAATCCGTGGGAGGCGTAGGATGAAGATGGTCTCTCTCAAACAACCCTGCAACCAAATAAAAAAGAGTCTCTTGTGTCCCCAACACACCCAATACAATGGTAAATTGTATAGGTGCACTAGTTCGGCGAAGAGATGGTGATACAAGTGCAATATGGATGATAGATACAGGTTTTTGTAATCTAAAATTATAAAAACAGCAAGGTAACTGTAACACCCCGGTGTAATGATGCTACAGTAATCTCTGAGATCAAACTAATCATTTTGCTATAACAGTGCTTAGTCACTTTGATCAATATTCCTTTTAAAATTCCCGTTGAATTCAATTTCAAATTATGTGTGAAATTCAAAATGCTCAAACATGAAAACTAAAATGTTCATCATGTGAAAAGTATTCTTCTGGTAATATTGGTGGTGAATCGATATTTTTGCAAAATGTGTAAATGGCCTAAAATAGCTATAACAGGAAGTTATTAAAAGTAAAGGCAAAAGCTTTTTTTTTAAGGGAAAAGCCCCCCCCCCCTCAACCGGGCTGACTGGCCCATCTGGCCATCGTGCCCCCCCATGGGCCTCAGCCCACCTGGCAGCCCACCTGGCCATGTGGCCCACACACACACACCCCCACCGGGTCGCCTTCCCCTCCACTGTGCGAGCGACCGCGCGCGCACGTCGCCGCCGAACCACCTCGCCGGCCATGCCGCTACAGGCTCCGCGGGAGGATAAGGGAAGCCCCAACGCCTTGGGCTCCCTCCCCACTCGCCCACTTGCCCCCTCTCTCCCTCGTCACTCTCTCCCTCGCTCTCCAGATCCCCTCCCCTCCTCAACCGACGCCGTCGTCGCCATGGATGTGTCATAGCCGCGGCCACCGGCCACCCCGTACCTCACCAGCACATCCACGAGACGCGCCATCCTCGCTACACCCTCTGCACCAACTGGAGCGAGAAGGGAGCCACCACCGTGAGCCCAACGACCCCTTCTTCCTCCTGCGGCCGTCTTCGTCTCTAGAGTTGAATCGCCGCTGTTGGTCCTTCCCGAGCCCGCTAACGCACACCTACAGGCTCACGGTGAGCAGCCGCATCGCCTCCCCCTCTCTCCGGCCTCTCCCCGTAGCCGCAGCCGCCGCTTTTGCCGCGCCCGAACACCTCTCCACCGATGAGCTCATGGCCGTCGCCATAGCCGCTGTCACGCTCGCCTGAGCACAGCACCGTGCTCGTGGAGCCCCCAGGAGCACAACGAACACGTGCACGCGCTCCGCCGAGCTCCGTAGTGCCGTTTCCGTCGAGGTCCCATACGCGCCGCCACCGTAGCTCGTTTCCGGCCACCTCCGGCCACATAACCACCATGGTTCGACGCGGCTAGCTCCGCTCGTTCGAACGTGCCCTCTCGCGCGTCAAACAGCCACCTGTGGACGAATTCCGCCGCTCTCCCGTTCGCTCGGCCGTCGGAATGGTCGCCGAAGTTAGCTCCGGTGCGTCTCCGGCCGGTGCTGAGCTGGCACCCACGTGGCACCGTCCCGTGCCACTGACTGGTGGCCCCCACTGGACCAGCTGACCCCCGTTGACTGGTTTGACCAGTCAACTGTGCTGATGGGGCAGCCCCCAGCCACTGACATGTGGGCCCCCCTCTGTTATATTAGTTTAATAACGTTTTATAAATAAAAATGATTAGTTAACCTAAAACACTCACTGACGCCCGGGGCCCACCCTCTAATTAACCCTCTGTTAGTCTAAATTAACATTGTTAAAGTCACAGAGGCTGACATGTGGGTCCCATCAGACCCACATGTCAGGTTTGACCTGTACAGCCGCTGTTGACTTGCTGATGTCAGGATGGCGTCATGCTGACGTCATATTCCTTTTCTATTAGTTTTAATAATTCTAGAAAATGGTTTAATCTTTAGAAATTCATAGAAATTAAATCGTAACTCGGATGAAAATGTTTTCTACATGAAAGTTGCTCAGAAAATTTCAACGAATCCGAATACGTGATCCGTTCATCTGTCCCATGCCCCTAGCATGCTGAATTTGGAACTTTCCCCCTCTTTTCCTTTGTCTGGAATCCGCCTAACGCCGGGAATTCATCCTCGGATGTTTCCCCCCTTCGTCTGCAACATGTAGTACCGCGTTAGAGCACGCGTAGCGCTACGTACCGTCATGTCATGCTTAGTGATACCTCTGTTTGCTATGTTTTTACTGTTTCTTCCCCCTCTTCTCTCCGGTAGACCCCGAGGCCGATGATGCCCCGGTGATCGACTATGTCGACAACGACCCCTTCTTGCTAGAGCAACCAGGCAAGCCACCCCTTTGATCATCCCGATATCACCCATTCCATTCTCTCATGCTTGCATTAGATTTTGCTACTGTTATTGATTGCTCCTATTCTGATGCATAGCCTGCTTTTGTATCTACTATTGTACCTTACCTTCTTATCCTAAACTGCTTAGTATAGGTTGGTTAGTGATCCATCAGTGACCCCCACCTTGTCCTCGTTGCCCCTACTTCATCATTGAAGACCCGATCAACGGGATCTAAGACCAAGCCCCGGCACCGCACATCACTTTCCCCTTAGTTGCTCGACACTACTGGGTTACTATCGAGTGCCGAGGGTGAGACCTCTACAACACTTCTGATGTTAACCCTGTAGTGTAGTTATTCGATTGTGCTCATCGAGGGTGATTCCGCCTTAACCACTTTCGATACGACTCTGTCGTGCAACCCCTCAAGTGTGAACCTCGGGGGTGATTCCTCTTACGTTCACCTTGATGATTACATCAACTGGAATTCACCGGGGGTGATTCCTCGGGTTTTCCCCTTGATGTTTGGACACACGGTTACTATGATTACTATGAATTGACACTGAACCATGTTACTAAAGACGGGTCGACCCTGAGGGGTACCCGCGCGAGCATAATTGCGAGTGATGTGGAGTCGGGTTGACCTGGAAGGTGCCTGTGAGATAATTACGAGGCGTGGCCGGGCATTCTTAGCCCTTGCCGCAAGTCCTCGAGACGGGGCAACGGGGTCACATCTTTCATGAGTCTCTGCTTGTTACCGCACGTTCCTAATCCACTATGATTTGGATATTTGATCCGAGGGGCCTCTGGCCTGATAGCACTAACCATCACGTGGGCATAGTATGGGCGTTCTGCATCGTATACATCAGCCGAAGCTTATTAGACGTCAGCGACTGAGCGGCGCGCGCTGGGTTGGACTGGTAAGCACCTACCTTTTTAAGGAGGTAGCTAGGTCTGCTCACCGGCCGCGTTCGCAACATGCAGGAGTTCCCGGGGAGATGGCCCATGACCCTTGGGGGCATAGGTTTAGTCCGGCGTGCTGGCCTCTCTATTAAGCCTAGGTCGGATTGCGGCGTATTGTTTGGCCGAGGCCGGGCATGACCCAGGAAAGTGTGTCTGGCCGGAGTTAATCGTGCGTGGTGGGTAAGTTGGTGCACCCCTGCAGGGAAGAAAACATCTATCGATAGCCTGTCCTACTGTAACGGACACTTGGAGTTGTATCCCGATCGATACAACTAGAACTAGATACTTGTGATGAGAATTGGATGGTGATGAGAATTGGATTGTGATGGGAAATGGATAGTACGGCTCTGGGATTTCTTTCTCGCAGGGAGTCGAGAAAGGATCTCTGGCCGAGGTTGATAACACTACTACTACTTTACTTTATGCTACTCTACTCCCTCTTGTTGCTGCAAGATGGTGGTTTCCAGAAGATGCTAGTCTTTGATAGGACTACGCTCTCCCCTCTATTCTGGCATTTCTGCAGCCCAGTCCAGATATACAGCCTTCCTTTGATAATGTTCCATACGTAGTGTAGATCCTTGCTTGCGAGTACTTTGGATGAGTACTCACGGTTGCTTTGCTCCCTCTTTTCCCCCTTTCTTCTTTTTCCGGTTGATGCAACCAGATGTTGGAGCCCAGGAATCAGATGCCACCACCGATGCCTACTACTATGTGGAGACCGTCAACGACCAGGAGTAGTTAGGAGGCTCCCAGGCAGGAGGCCTTGCCTTTTCGATCGATGTTGCTTTTGTGCTAGCCTTCTTAAGGCAAACTTGTCTAACTCATGTCTGTACTCAGATATTGTTGCTTCCGCTAACTCTTGTGTAATCAAGCTTATGTATTCGAGCCCTCGAGGCCCCTGGCTTGTAATATAAAGCTTGTATTATTTTAATTGGTGTCTAGAGTTGTGTTGTGATACCTTCCCGTGAGTCCTTGATCTTGATCGTACACATTTGCGTGTATGATTAGTGTACGATTGAATCGAGGGCGTCACAAGTTGGTATCAGAGCCGACTACCTGTAGGTATCCCCCTTTACAACTCCTTTGCCGAAGTTGAGTCTAGTCATCCAAGACTGTTTTGCTAACTTGGCTGTGTGGCTTACAGGCCCATGTAGCCATTGGGTGGTATTAGGATCTTTTATTCCTCGTCTTTACTCTAGGATTCTGATCTCTCCCTTATTCGGGTTAAATGATTTTGCTAACTCTGACTCTAGGATCTCGTAACCACTTCCACCTGGAGAGCCCCTTCATTCGAAATGATCGCCTGCTTCACCATAAGACTTCAAAGTTACTCTCCGATGTTCTCTCGAGACTTGTGCCATCGCTTTTGAAATTCCCTTCCACCGATAAGCCCCTATGACTAACTACATACACTTGTCATTCATACAATCATTCCTTGTTGCTCTTGTTATTTCAAGATGCCCTGAAATACTCTCTGTTGCCCCGAGAATCCCTTGATCTTACTGCCTTGCAGTTCTGTACCACATGAATAACCCTACGGATAATTCCTCGCACTTATCGAGTATCCGTTCATCCCCAGTTGTTCGTATGCTTCATAAGATTCTCTGATATACTATTCGATCTTCCGAGGATTCTCTTCAAACTATTGCTCGGCAATTACTTGTCTGCTTACATTATGGATGCTTCTCATATGTCTAGCAATATTCATTAGTATCATTTGACACCGTCATTTTGTTCCTATTGATTCAACATGTGAGCGAATGCGCGCAATCATCAGTTGATCCTTTTAAATGATCTTTTCGGCTCAGACGTCACTCTGGACATGAGCTGGTTCTCGGCAAACCAAACCTTAATTGATTGTCGATCTATATCTATTCAACTTACTTGTCTTTTAATCAGAGTGTCTCCTTCTAATCTTCTAATTTGGAAATCATAATTTCTTTGCATTAAGCATCGAATTATTCAGATGTTTCTATAATCCAATGCCTTTGCATTCTTTCCTTCTTCTGATTGAGTACTGATACTCAAATCAGATCCATTGAGGACCGTTGAATCCTTTGTTGGATTATTATCCAGCAGTTTCTTTCATATTCAAAATTTTGTGCGCTCTTCCCCTGATACATATTGCCTTTGGTAAATTGTATTCGCTGCTTTGTCAACCATGCTCTGCTTCCGAACTTGAGTTAATTACCTCTAAAGTTTTGCAAATGTTCCTAAGATTCCCCGACGGGTTGAACTAATGCTTTCCCTAATTTGTGTGAACCCAGAAATTTCTATGGGTCATACTCTACTGGTGTTACGCCGGATAAAATTTTCTACACTACAACTTTGTCAAAAGCAAGATGTGAATGAAAGGTTATGCATTGAAGAAGTGGGAGTCGACCTTGAACCTTTGTGTTCATGCCCATGGAACCGGTGTAGAACTTATCATGGAAGCTGCTCGTAAAAATAATTACCCCTTGTTATAAGTTCATCTTGTACCCGTGGTTTGATCATTCATAATTGTGGTTCCAACCATAGTTTCTCCTTAAATCCATTTCCCGGACAAATTAAAATACTTGTCTCCTGCAAGTCATTTCACTTGTCCAACCTCTAATTTGATCTACCTTCAAGTATTGCCTCATGTTATCTCGAGGATATTGTGTCATTGCACTACCTCTTGTAAATTCTTAATTGAAGTGATACTCCGTCACATCATTCCTACCGGATTGGCTACATCATTATCGTACTTTTTTTAACTGTGCTACTTGGTCCTTCTCCCCGGAGCACAATTTTCGACAATGAGCTAAGCTTACGTCCATTTTCATCATCATATCATTTCACCTTGAACAGCAAGCTTGGTTTCGAGTTTGTGGCGTATCCATGGTCTCGATAACCTTTTGCATCATCACTCCTTTAACTTGGTGTCATCGCTGATTGATTACATCTTCATGAAATCTCTCGACAAATGTGTCGTGATCATCTTCAGCCTTATGAGCTCTTCCAGGATATCAGTTGAATTCTTGTTGAGAAATACCATCCTTGCCCTCAATGATTTGTGTTATCATCGACCACTTTATTGCCTTCCGTTTAACACAAATGTGTTCGTGTTTGAGACCCTTGCTACCCAGCATTTGTTCTTCTTTATGTTGGAGTATTACCATCTTTTATGTCAAGAAAGTCATGAGAATTTCACCACCTCTTAAGAGATCTTGATACAGGTGATACTTCTTGCCATATCCGTTCATTCCTTGGTCCCCGTGATTGTTTCTAATCGGAAAACCGATAATTGAACTATGATGTGCGTCTTCAAAACTTCTAGCAACCCTATTACTTTAAAGTAAATGGTCGATATTCCATTCTTAGACCATTGGTTATCGAATCACCATACTAACATTGATCATGCTACCTAAGTCCATATTTCGGGTGCACCTTTCAACCAATATTTAACTGTGTATGGTTTCCTCGAGCATACCTCATTACATCATTTAATCTGACAAATGTTATATCCTTGTTCACATAAGTGTGGAATTCCATCTTTTGAAAATCTCAATGAATTGTCGCTGAGTTCATCAGCCACCTCCTCGTCCTCTCCTTGGTTAAATGATAAACTCATGATTCAGAACTTGCTTCCATAGTTCATTTCTCGAGAATCTTGCAACTCCATCTCGTCAAATTGTGTTGCACCCCTTCCTTCTCAGGCATCATGAGTTTGAGGTATCCTGACGCCAATCACAACTGAATCTCGGCCAAATATGATGGTTGGGACCTTTTTCCAAAAGCCGTAACATTGGACTTTGTATAGCCCAGTAAGGTAATGTCATGCCTAGCGCACCAGGCCGGAGGACCCATTGTTATAGTTTTCCTTTTTAGCAAGGTTATTCATTCTTTCCATGAGGAAATTATAAGACTTATTCTACAAGTTATTCCTGATGGATCCTATGTGTTTCCAAAGTCTGATCTTCACCTGATGACCATGTCAATGCTATCTCGAAGCATGCCTATGGTACTCCAATTTTCAACAAAGAACATTTGAAGCCCAATGCTAAATGTTTCCTGCTCAATTATCCAAACACCGTTGTATGGGTAATATCATGAAATTTATCTCCCCTTACCTAAAGAGTTTTCTACATTATATCTTGTCATGGATATCATGCTCTGCTTGTCCTTGGGAAGGATATACCCTTGAAATATGTGTTTAAACACATTTTCCTTTCCATTGTTCTGTTTAATCTGGTAATCGCCTTTTCCTTCCCATTGTTTTGTTTAACCTTTCTTGTGATCTATATGATCTAAGCAGTAATTTTTTCTGCTTGTGTAAATACCTTGGTGTAGAACCGTGTCAGTAAGACCCTGTTACTATAGTTGATGACATTTTGGTAGCCACCGATGGACGAGAATTTTGCCTATTGGTCTGCCTCGTTCAACGAGCAGGAAAATAGTTCTCTCCGTCCCTCGCCCTTGGTACCAACGTTGTTGACAACATAACTGATAGTCTATCATGTGACATGCCTTTCTATCGGGCCCCTTTCTACTTTTAACCCACATGGTGGGCTCATAACCCATAGTTCCGCAGGATCGGAACCTGACTCTCCTGTATATCCTTTATTCCGAAGTATCATTTGCTCTTGGCTTTGTGTGTTGTCACGAGCCATCGTCCGAGATATGATGTATTCCCGATGCTTTGAACCCCCTTCTCACACTCTGTTCAGGTATCGATCGTTTATCCATTCGCTTGAAACTCCCTATTGTACCTTATTATTTTGCTCTCAATGTTTTCTTAAGTTTCAACTCGAGAGATACTTCTGCCACATTCCCTGAATTGTTCACCAGATAATTAACCCTATAAGGGTCAGTTCTCCCGAAGTTACTCTTTACTTCCGCACTTAAATCTCGGGACGAGATTTCTTGTAGTGGAGGAGAGTTGTAACACCTCGGTGTAATGATGCTACAGTAATCGCTGAGATCAAACTAATCATTTTGCTATAATAGTGCTTAGTCACTTTGATGCGGACCATCCCACGTTCATCCCCATGTACACTCCGACCACTCTCCAAGCCCCAAGAGGACATATGACGAGACCTCAACCATACGCCATTGGGCACAAGGTGAACTCACTCCTCTTTGAACCTTCACTTTCCACATGTGAGACATGGCTACTACCTCATGCATGGACCTAGCATACACTCAGGTACAACCGAGACGACCATGGAGGATCCAAGGACCAAGGACAAGCATGGAAGAGGAGAAGGAAGAAGAAGCAGGGACAAACTTCTGGAAAGCCCGGACCTTCCTGCCTGCCCGGAACCTCCGACCCCCGGAGTCCAGACCATCCCCGAGCACGCCAACTCTCTGGTTAGCCCGGAACCCGGCCGGAACCTGCCCGGAACTTCCGGAGCCCGGAACTTCCGGCCCCGCCCGGAACTTCCGGCCTGCCTGTGCGCAGAGAACGGGCCAAGGGCCCATGTATCCCCCTCTCACTTACCCCTTCGTGGGCTAGCACTATATATACTCCCCCACCTCCTCCTAGTTAGAATTAGCGTTGATTTAGCTCAAGTTAGAGATAGAGCTTCGCTCATCCATCGGATCTCCTCCTCGTGAGAGACCGCGGCCTCTTCGAAGAAGATCCTATCGGATTCAAGACCCCCTCATGGGAAGATCCCCTCGTGGATTCAAGACCTCCTCTCGGAGAAGAATGGTTCCTTTGTATCCTTACCTTTGTTGACTTTGGATCTCGTGTATCCCTTTGTGTTCTTTGATCTAGCACTTGTGTGACCGATTCCTTGTTGGTTGAGTGTTTTCCCTCGTTCCTCCCCGTGATTTCCTCGTGTTCTTCCGCTCGTTCTTCATGTCTCCCCGTAGGATCCACTCCAAACGTGAAAGATCGGCACCTAGGGTTCCACCCTACATCATCTTGGCATCATGAGCCACGTTGATCACGTTTTTGGAGCCCCTACCCTTTGTTTTCTAGCTTGATTTTGTTGTTTTCGTCCTAAATCCGAAAATCCCCACCAAAAATAGCCCCCAAAATTTTTTGTGATTTGTTGGTTTTGATGATGTTTTGTTGATTTTGATCCATGGATTCGCTGTGTTATGAGTGGATCTAGCATTCCCCTTATTTTCCCCCATTTCCATCCATGAAATCTCCCCAATTTTGACCCCCGAAAATCGAGTCTTTCCGCCCCCATTCTCAGATCTGGAATTTAGGGTTCATCCCGGATGAAATTCCACGACCCCCGGAACTTCCGGCCTCCCCCGGAACTTCCGTCCCCCGGAACTTCCGTCCTTACCCGGAACTTCTGGGCTAAACAGAGAGTTTATCCAAAGTCCCCGGCACTTTTTCCGCGACCCCCGGAACTTCCGGCCACCCCCGGAACTTCCGGAGCCCGGAACTTCCGGCCCTAGGCCCGGAACTTCCGGCCTAACCAGAGACTTTGCACAGAATTTCAGCATCAGCCTCTTTCACCTTTTTCAACATAACTTTTCGCTCCGAACTCCGATTTGATTGTTCTTTGGCTCGTTTTGAATCTATCAACGTGCCCGAGGTCCTCACATTGGTTTCACCACCATTTGACTCCATCAAATTTTTGGAACTTTGGCATCTTTGCCTAGGCCTTCCACCATAACATCCGCATTGCCACCACCGACTTCCGCAACCTAACCCATTATGATCCCCATAGCGTTTGAGGTTGTTTGAGTAGTGACTTGAGTCTCCTAAGGTGTTTAGGCTACTTAGGGACAGTCGCTTCTTCCTCAACCACCACCATGACTTCCGTATAGGCTTGCCCATCATACACTTCCGCCACCCCCAACTTAACCCAATAGTTGTTTGAGCTTCTTTGAGTTGTGGCTTGTGTCTCCTAAGGTGTTTCGGCTACTTAGGGACGGCAACTTCAACTCCTACACGTGTATAGCCCATCATCCCACTTCCGTTTTGCCAAGTGCAAAGCACCACCACATTCCCGCTACCACCATTTTGACATTTGACGTTTGAGATTTTGAGTTCGCGGTTTTTCCGTTTCCTAAGGTGTTTCGGCTACTTAGGGACGAGACTCCATCATCTTGGTTTCTACATCAAGAACACTGCCACTCATCATCGCCGGATGGTAACCTCCATATCATCTTGGTATCGTGGTATCCCTCCATTGTATATTCCCCTAGCCATTGCATTGTTAACCCCTAGCCCATTTTGCGTTACTTGCCTATCGAGACTAGCCATTTGAGTATTGCCGGCAACGTTACTTGTGCACATTAGTGATCATACTTCCCATAACATACATACCATATCATCGTGGTGCATATCTTGGTATCATATCATGTGTCACAAGTTTTCTCCCGCATATACACAATTGCTATCTTGGTTTGTGCATTGTGCAAAAGTGGCCATACAAAAAAAGCTTTTAAGCAAAAGAAAGAGAGCAAAGAAGCTTGTAAGCAAGTGCCATAGCATCATACCACATTGCACATAAGATTGTCATATCCGATCATCTTGGATCATCTTGAGAGAAACACAGGGAACCATACATACATAGCATACTTGGGATAAAAGTTTATCCATTTTGCATCTTATAGGTTGTGCACAAGTGTCGTATCCGCCTATTGAGCAATCGTGCTAGCGTCTCTCTTGAGTTGTGCAACACGAGCGTTTTCCGTGGATTCCACATTTTGTGCTCATTCCTTGGTTGCACGACCCCATTTATCTATCTGTGTGTGTGTTTCCGTGTGCCATTCTTTGCTATTGGTCCATTTGTTTCGCTTGCGGATTTGTGAATCTCTTTCAACATTATTGACTCTTGCTAACATTTTGCATCAAATTTTTGTGCCACTATCCTCACCGAGCTCCACCATAAGCTTTACTTGTGTAGGTGTGAGAACCGACAAGAATTGGTACCAAAAGTGCTATTTCATTGTCCGCATATGAGTGAACTTGATTCATTGTCAACATCGGTCAAGGTACATTCGTATAAGTTCTTCTCTTTCTCCCACTCATATTTGCTCGAGTCTTGTGATGGATAGGCAAGGCATTTCCTCTCCGGTCCTCGACAATAACGACGGCGTGAACAACTACATCACCAAAGCGTCTATCTTCGATCTACAACGACAAGTGCAAGGCGCACAATCAAGATTGCGAGAGCGCATCGAGAACATCTCCATCAACATTCGTCACTCCGAAGAAAGGAGAAGGGACTACATCGACAAGAAGCTTGTCGCGCATAAAGAGGAGCAAGATGCAAGGATGGAGGAGATTCTGACCTTGCTCAAGTCTACTTCCCCTTCATCATCTTCAAGACGACGACATTCAAGCCACAAGTCTTCGGGACGCGAAAAAGATGCAAGTGCAAGTCGTCCAAGTCAACATCTACATGGCGACCACCATCACGTTCGTGATCAACATCGTCATGAAGGGCAAGTCACCTCCAAGCATCATGTGCACGACGACGACGAATGCGAACGAGCTCAAGCACGACAACGACATCATCATCATGAAGATGCTCCACAAGCGCAAGTGCACAAGTCCCAACAAGCCCTACTTCACGCCAAGTCCAAGCTTCAAGAGCACAAAAGAAGACCACGAGATGACCACCACCAAGACGGTGCTACGGCTACATCAACCACTTCGGCATCTTCACCAAGTGTTCTCAAGGCATCTTCGCCTTTGGAAGTACGGCATCTTCGCCTACTTCCCATGAGTTTGCCTACATCGACATCCTCAAGTCCAAGGCGATAACCTACAAGCGAGGGCGACACTTCCATCTTCGGAAGCCCCCCAAGGAAGATGGCCGAGCCTGGGAAACTCCCTTCAGTCATGGAGACGAGCTACGAGGTGCCACATCATATGGGCCTCCAACAACAAGACGGCGACAAGAAGGTCGAGCAAGGGCCATCCCCTTCGACCACGGCGATAGGAGTTGAGCACGGAGACATTTGAACCTACACCTCTCCGACACCCACATATGTTGAGATGCCCCAAGTGCCATGTGAGGAGAGCCACCACCACATGAGTGACACGAGTGACTCCACCATATGTGACATCGAGAGCATTTGCTATGAGAGGATGAGTGTGACCACCACTAGCCCCACACATGAGAGCATGCCACACATCCTATGTGAGGTTGAGCGCCATTTGAGTGACTCCACCAACCATATGAGTGAGTGCATCCTTGAGGGAGTGAGTGAGCCACAACACTTAGAGAGTGAGGTAGTTGACACGACATGTGAGGCCACTATGATTTCTAACGACTTAACCTCTACTCCTAGTGTGTTTTCTTCTTTTGTGCTAGGTCTCCTACATGACGACATGCCTATCCTCGACGAGTCCATCCCTCCAATGGGAAAACCGATGGCCATTGTGGACGATCATGCACCCCCCACATGGTTCCATCAAGATGAAGATGACAATGAGACGATCTTCAACACCTCACCTACAACACATGAGTGACGCTCGAAAGGTAACATAGGTGATGGTGCTCCTCTTGTCCCACTAGTGGACCATCTTGACATCGATTGCTCCCATGATGTTGACCCACCTATTACCATGCTTCATGCTAGTGAAACTTCTTCATGCCTTGACTTACCTATTTATGATGAATATGATGATGAGCATGTTGAGTTGCCTAGTTGTGATGCTATGCTTCATAGGACATCTTGTGGAAATTCTATTGGTCACTTCATGTTTGACAAACCTTTGAACTTGTCATATGCTATGAGTGAGATCTCCCATATTGCATCATTACAATCTCAACATAGTAACTATGCATGCCCCATTAAAATCAATCCCATTTGCACTTATGGCATAGATGACAAGATGATGGTCATTGGCTTTTGTTTTTCATGTGATGATATTGCCATGCTTCCTCTACATGATTTGTGCAATTCATCTACTATGTCATGCCATGATCACATTGTTCCAAATATGCATTGTTTTGGATGTTGTCAATATTCTCCATGTGATGTTTCCATTAATGCTCATGAGGAGACACCCATAGTTTCCTCATACATATTAGGAGATTTTGATGCATCTCATACTTTGCATGATTCTCATAATTGCGTGCACCATATGCATTCCATGAATAACAATGCTCTAGATATTGCTCGTGATGCATTACACAATTTGAGTCTCCATTATGCTATACATAATAACAAACCTGTCATGATGGATGACATGTTTCTATATCACGCATCTCATTTATTTGAGCATTGGCTATTTTATGCTAACCGACACATGCATGTGCGCATCATGATGGATGAGGTGTACATGTACCATGCACACACAATTTTTCCTTTGTCTTTGTTTTGTGTAGGTACTCTCATATACTCGTCAACCTCTCAATCCCAAGAGTTGACGAAACGAGCTCTTGAGAGCAACGATGACTTGGGATCCCGTGGACTATCCTTACCACCGTTCCCTTCGCGCAAGGACTATGCGCATATCTTCTACTTGGCTCTCACACGGCTATGGGCTATTTACCACTTGTCACCTTATGCTCATTTTCCCGTGTTCACTTTGCATGTTATACTTGCTTCTATGCATTTGCCATGCAATTGTGACCCTCGCTTGCATCTACCCATGATTCACCATTATGATACTTCTATGTGTATTTGCATGCTTGGTGGAGATCCTTGTTGCTATTGCCATGTTTATCATGTGCCTCATACTATTGTTGATTCTTGTGTTGGGAGAGTCATGATGTTACATTGCTATTTACATAGGACTTCTTGCCAACACCATGAACCTATTTTGCTCATATCTTGCCTTTATGCTTGTGCTATGACATGTGAATTATTCATGCCCACTATTTGCACCAATGACATGCTTGCCATGATTCCTTCTAGTACGTTGCATCTTTGCACTACTAGCTTGCTTAACTTGATCGTTATGATTGCTTGCTATGATGCATCACCCATGTTCCACTATCACTTGCTTTCTTGGGTTGATGACATATATGTTCATGCCTCTCACTTGATTTGTCATGATCATTGTCTCTTGTCTCCATTAGTTGCATCTCTCATATCACCTTGTATTGAGTTCCAACTTGCTATGTGTATTGATCTTGGAGACTCGGACATATTACTTGTGAAGCATGCTTGTTTGATTGAGCCTATTGTATTTGGTTGTTCTTGCATCATATGCCTACATACTATGCAATACTCCCTTGTCATTTCTTATGATGAGCATGATACATACACTTGTTGGGTATCTTACCACACGAATGATTGGTTTTGCCATTTCGCTAACCTCATTTGTTTTTCCAAGTGTTTGTCATGTTCTTTCATTTTGAAGGATTTACAAGGCGGTACCACCACGAGACATATTGGTTATGTGAAGGCATACATGATGTGCAACTCCATCATCCTTGAGAAACCCCTAAAGGTGACCTCCTTCCCTTTGAGCCATCCTCAAGTACGCATATTGGATGGGCCATTCTTTCATTGTTGTTTCCTTCTTGTTGTCTACATGATACATCTATTGGATGGAGGACCGGCATTGGAGATGGACCCTATGGACCTTCAAGTTGAGGAGTGCTCGGACTTAGTGGATTCACCAACGGACCACCATTTCTACCACGATAGTGAGCCATGGTACAACAACTCCCATAACAAGTTTGCACTTTATACATGGATTGACTTGCATTATGATTGCCTTGGTGCATCTTGTATTTCTATCTCATCCATGATATATGAGCTTGTGCATTTCCTTAGCAAATTTGTTGTGATCTTTCTTGATGGCATATTCATACATAATGATCACATTGCCTACCATCAATTGCATGATAACATAATCATATTGAGCATCCATTGCCATATTCATGCTATTGATAAACCGTCTCACTATGACATCATTTTGCACCGTGGTTGCCTTGATCATATTCACAACACATTTGTGTGCACAATGAATGATTCTGATCCCATGAATGCTTTGCATATCATTCTATATCATCTTGATAAGCTTCATGTTCTTTGTCACGAACAATCTTGTTGCACAGACTCATTCTTACATGATGGACACTTTGTGTGCGCTAACCATTGTACTTCCGAGTGTCGCTTGTGTTTGCTCTTTTTGCATGTCTATCACTCCGGTGACACCTTGGACTACTTGGATTGCGCCATGTCTTCAACTTCGTCCAACTACAAGTCCGTCCACGACAACCGTTTCCATGGTGATGAGGATCACGATCCGAGGTCGGATCTTTCCCAAGGGGGGGAGATGATGCGGAGCATCCCACGTTCATCCCCATGTACACTCCGACCACTCTCCAAGCCCCAAGAGGACATATGACGAGACCTCGACCATACGCCATTGGGCACAAGGTGAACTCACTCCTCATTGAACCTTCACTTTCCACATGTAAGACATGGCTACTACCTCATGCATGGACCTTGCATACACTCAGGTACAACCGAGACGACCATGGAGGATCCAAGGACCAAGGACAAGCATGGAAGAGGAGAAGGAAGAAGAAGCAGGGACAAGCTTCTGGAAAGCCCGGACCTTCCGGCCTGCCCGGAACCTCTGGCCCCCAGCGTCCAGACCATCCCCGAGCACGCCAACTCTCTGGTTAGCCCGGAACCCGGCCGGAACCTGCCTGGAACTTCCGGAGCCCGAAACTTCCGGCCCCGCCCGGAACTTCCGGCCTGCCTGTGCGCAGAGAACGGGCCAAGGGCCCATGTATCCCCCTCTCACTTACCCCTTCGTGGGCTAGCACTATATATACTCCCCCACCTCCTCCTAGTTAGAATTAGCGTTGATTTAGCTCAAGTTAGAGATAGAGCTTCGCTCATCCATCGGATCTCCTCCTCGTGAGAGACCGCGGCCTCTTTGGAGAAGATCCTATCGGATTCAAGACCCCCTCGTGGGAAGATCCCCTCATGGATTCAAGACCTCCTCTCGGAGAAGAACGGTTCCTCTATATCCTTACCTTTGTTGACTTTGGATCTCGTGTATCCCTTTGTGTTCTTTGATCTAGCACTTGTGTGACCAACTCCTTGTTGGTTGAGTGTTTTCCCTCGTTCCTCCCCGTGATTTCCTCGTGTTCTTCTGCTCGTTCTTCGTGTCTCCCCGTAGGATCCACTCCAAACGTGAAAGATCGGCACCTAGGGTTCCACCCTACATCACACTTTGATCAATATTCCTTTTCAAATTCCGCTTGAATTCAATTTCAAATTATGTGTGAAATTCAAAATGCTCAAACATGAAAACTAAAATGTTCATCATGTGAAAAGTATTCTTCTGGTAATATTGGTGGTGAACCGATATTTTTGCAAAATGTCTACATGGCCTGAAATAGCTATAACAGGAAGTTGTTAAAAGTAAAGGCAGAAGCTTTTTTTAAAAAAAGGGAAAAGCCCCCCCCCCCCTCAACCGGGCCGACTGGCCCAGCTGGCCACCGCGCCTCCCCCATGGGCATAAGCCCACCTGGCAGCCCAGCAGGCCATGTGGCCCACACACCCCCACCGGGTCGCCTTCCCCTCCACTGTGCGAGCGACCGCGCGCGCACGTCGCCGCCGAACCACCTCGCCGGCCACGCCGCTACAGGCGCCGCGGGGAGGATAAGGGCAGCCCCGACGCCTTGGGCTCCCTCCCCACTCGCCCACTTGCCCCCTCTCTCCCTCGTCGCTCTCTCCCTCGCTCTCCAGATCCCCTCCCCTCCTCAACCGACGCCGCCGTCACCATGGATGTGCCATAGCCGCGGCCACCGGCCACCCCGTACCTTGCCAGCACGTCCACGACACGCGCCGTCCTCGGCTACACCCTCTGCATCAACTGGAGCGAGAAGGGAGCCACCACCGTGAGCCCGACGACCCCTTCTTCCTCCTGCGGCCGTCTTCGTCTCCAGAGCCGAATCGCCGCCGTTGGTCCTCCCCGAGCCCGCTAACGCACACCTACAGGCTCACGGTGAGCAGCCGCATCGCCTCCCCCTCTCTCCGGCCTCTCCCCATACCCGCAGCCGCCGCTTTTGCCGCGCCCGAACACCTCTCCACCGATGAGCTCATGGCCGTCGCCATAGCCGCTGTCACGCTCGCCTGAGCACAGCACCGTGCTCGTGGAGCCCCCAGGAGCACAACGAACACGTGCACGCGCTTCGCCGAGCTCCGTAGTGCCGTTTTCGTCGAGGTCCCATACGCGCCGCCGCCGTAGCTCCTTTCCAGCCACCTCCGGCCACATAACCACCACGGTTCGACGCGGCTAGCTCCGCTCGTTCGAACGCGCCCTCTCGCGCGTCAAACGGCCACCTGTGGACGAATTCCACCGCTCTCCCGTTTGCTCGGCCGTCGGAATGGTCGCCGGAGTTAGCTTCGGTGCGTCTCCGGCCGGTGCTGAGCTAGCACCCACGTGGCACCATCCCGTGCCACTGACTGGTGGCCCCCAGTGGACCAGCTGACCCCCGTTGACTGGTTTGACCAGTCAACCGTGCTGACGGGGCAGCCCCCAGCCACTGACATGTGGGCCCCCTCTGTTATATTAGTCTAATAACGTTTTATAAATAAAAATGATTAGTTAACCTAAAACACTCACTGACGCCCGGGGCCCACCCTCTAATTAACCCTCTGTTAGTCTAAATTAACACTGTTAAAGTCACAGAGGCTGACATGTGGGTCCCATCGGACCCACATGTCAGGTTTGACCTGTACAGCCGCTGTTGACTTGATGATGTCATCATGGCGTCATGCTAACGTCATATTCCTTTTCTATTAGTTTTAATAATTCCAGAAAATGGTTTAATCTTTAGAAATTCATAGAAATTAAACCGTAACTCGGATGAAAATGTTTTCTACATGAAAGTTGCTCAAAAAAATTCAACGGATCCTAGTACGCGGTCCGTTCATTTGTCACATGCCCCTAGCATGCTGAATTTGGAACTTCCCCCTCTTTTCCTTTGTCCGGAATTCGCCTAACGCCGGGAATTCATCCTCGGATGTTTCCCCCCTTCGTCTGCAACATGTAGTACCGCGTTAGAGCACGCCTAGCGCTACGTACCGTCATGTCATGCTTAGTGATACCTCTGTTTGCTATGTTTTTACTGTTTCTTCCCCCTCTTCTCTTCGGTAGACCCCAAGGTCGATGATGCCCCGGTGATCGACTACGTCGACAATGACCCCTCCTTGCCAGAGCAACTAGGCAAGCCCCCCCTTTGATTATCCCGATATCGCCCATTCCATTCTCTCATGCTTGCATTAGATTTTGCTACTGTTATTGATTGCTCCTATTCTGATGCATAGCCTGCTTTTGTATCTACTATTATACCTTACCTTCTTATCCTAAACTGCTTAGTATAGGTTGGTTAGTGATCCATCAGTGACCCCCACCTTGTCCTCATTGCCCCTGCTTCATCATTGAAGACCCGATCAACGGGGTCGAAGACCAAGCCCCGGCACCGCACATCACTTTCCCCTTAGTTGCTCGACACTGCTGGGTTACTATCGAGTGCCGAGGGTGAGACCTCTACAACACTTCTGATGTTAACCCTGTAGTGTAGTTATTCGATCGTGGTCATCAAGGGTGATTCCGCCTTAACCACTTCCGATACGACTCTATCGTGCAACCCCTCAAGTGTGAACCTCGGGGGTGATTCCTCTTACGTTCACCTTGATGATTACATCAACTAGAATTCACCGGGGGTGATTCCTCAGGTTTTCCCCTTGATGTTTGGACACATGGTTACTATGGTTACTATGAATTGACACTAAACCATGTTACTAAAGACGGGTCGACCCTGAGGGGTACCCGCGCGAGCATAATTGCGAGTGATGTGGAGTCGGGTTGACCTGGAAGGTGCCCGTGAGATAATTACGAGGCGTGGCCGGGCATTCTTAGCCCTTGCCGCAAGTCCTCGAGATGGGGCAACGGGGTCACATCTTTCGTGAGTCTCTGCTTGTTACCGCGCATTCCTAATCCACTACGATTTGGATATTTGATCCGAGGGGCCTCTGGCCTGATAGCACTAACCATCACGTGGGCATAGTATGGGCGTTCTGCGTGGTATACATCAGCCGAAGCTTATTAGACGTCAGCGACTGAGTGGCGCGCGCCGGGTTGGACTAGTAAGCACCTACCTTTTTAAGGAGGTAGCTAGGTCTGCTCACCGGCCGCGTTCGCAACGTGCAGGAGTTCCCGGGGAGATGGCCCATGACCCCTGGGGGCATAGGTTTAGTCCGGCGTGCTGGCCTCTCTATTAAGCCTAGGTCGGGTTGCGGCGTATTGTTTGGCTGAGGTCGGGCATGACCCGGGAAAGTGTGTCCAGCCAGAGTTAATCGAGCGTGGTGGGTAAGTTGGTGCACCCCTGCAGGGAAGAAAACATCTATCGATAGCCTGTCCTACGGTAATGGACACTTAGAGTTGTATCCCGATCGATACAACTAGAACTGGATACTTGTGATGAGAATTGGATGGTGATGAGAATTGGATTGTGATGAGAAATGGATAGTACGGCTCTGGGATTTCTTTCTCGCAGGGAGTCGAGAAAGAATCTCTGGCCGAGGTTGATAACACTACTACTACTTTACTTTATGCTACTCTACTCCCTCTTGTTTCTGCAAGATGGTGGTTTCCAGAAGATGCTAGTCTTTGATAGGACTAGGCTCTCCCCTCTATTCTGGCATTTCTGCAGCCCAGTCTACATATACAGCCTTCCTTTGATAATGTTGCATATGTAGTGTAGATCCTTGCTTGCGAGTACTTTGGATGAGTACTCACGGTTGCTTTGCTCCCTCTTTTCCCCCTTTCTTCTTCTTCCGGTTGATGCAACGAGATGTTGGAGCCCAGGAATTAGATGCCACCGCCGATGCCTACTACTACGTGGAGACCGTCGACGACCAGGAGTAGTTAGGAGGCTCCCAGGCAGGAGGCCTTGCCTTTTCGATCGATGTTGCTTTTGTGCTAGCCTTCTTAAGGCAAACTTGTCTAACTCATGTCTGTACTCAGATATTGTTGCTTCCGCTGACTCTTGTGTAATCGTGCTTATGTATTCGAGCCCTCGAGGCCCCTGGCTTGTAATATAAAGCTTGTATTATTTTAATTGGTGTCTAGAGTTGTGTTGTGATATCTTCCCGTGAGTCCTTGATCCTGATCGTACACATTTGCGTGTATGATTAGTGTATGATTGAATCGAGGGTGTCACAGTAACTAATGATAAAAGTGAGGGTAAACGGTATTGCAATGCTAGGAAACAAGGCCTAAGATTCATACTTTCACTAGTGCAAGTTCTCTCAACAATAATAACATAATTGGATCATATAACTATCCCTCAACATGCAACAAAGAGTCACTCCAAAGTCACTAATAGCGGAGAACAAACAAAGAGATTATTGTAGGGTACGAAACCACCTCAAAGTTATTCTTTCTGATAGATCTATTCAAGAGTTCATAGTAAAATGACATGAAGCTATTCTTTTCGTGCGATCTATCATAGAGTTCGTACTAGAATAACACCTTAAGACACAAATCAACCAAAACCCTAATGTCACCTAGATACTCCAATGTCACCTCAAGTATCCATGGGCATGATTATACAATATGCATCACACAATCTCAGATTCATCTATTCAACCAACACAAAGTACTACAAAGAGTGCCCCAAAGTTTCTGTCGGAGAGTCAAGACGAAAACGTACGCCAACCCCTATGCATAAGTTCATTGAACCCGCAAGTTGATCACCAAAACATACATCAAGTAGATCACGTGAATATCCCATTGTCACCACAGATAAGCATGACAAGACATACATCAAGTGTTCTCAAATCCTTAAAGACTCAATCCGACAAGACAACTTCAAGGGGAAAACTCAATTCATCACAAGAGAGTAGAGGGGGAGAAACATCATAAGATCCAACTATAATAGCAAAGCTCGCGGTACATCAAGATCGTACCATCTCAAGAACACGAGAGAGAGAGAGAGAGAGAGAGAGAGAGAGAGAGAGATCAAACACATAGCTACTGGTATATACCCTCGGCCCCAAGGGTGAACTACTCCCTCCTCGTCATGGAGAGCTCCGGGATGATGAAGATGGCCACCGGTGAGGGATCCCTCCTCTGGGAGGGTGCCAGAACAGGGTCCCGATTGGTTTTTGGTGGCTACAGAGGCTTGTGGCGGTGGAACTCCTGATTTATTGTGCTCCTGAATGTTTTGGGGGTATATGGATATATATAGGTGAAAGAGGTCGGTCAGGGGAGCCACGAGGGGCCCACGAGGGTGGGGGCATGCCCAGGGGGTAGGGCGCGCCTCCCTGCCTCGTGGCTTCCTCGAAGCTTCCCTGACGTCTACTCCAAGTCCCATGGATTGCTTTCGTTCCAAAAATAACTCTCCCGAAGGTTTCATTCCGTTTGGACTCCATTTGATATTCCTTTTCTGCGAAACACTAAAATAGGCAAGAAAACCATAATTTGGGTTGGGCCTCCGGTTAATAGGTTAGTCCCAAAAATGATATAAAAGTGTATAGTAAAGCCCATAAACATCCAAAACGGGTGATATAATAGCATGGAACAATCAAAAATTATAGATACGTTGGAGACGTATCACATACTATGCAAAGATTAGGTGGCAAAAACTAATACTTCTAATCCTCTTCCTCTAGTGTTCTCTAACTTGTTGTAGGAATTCGCGGATATCTTCCCCGATGAGCTACTTCCATGTCTTCCTCCTATACATGGCATCGAACACTAGATCAACCTCATCCCCGGAGCGCCTCTTCCGAACAAGGCTCCCTACCATGTCAACCCCGAAGAAACTAAGAAGATCCAACGGCAAGTACAACAACTCATCGACAATGGTCATGTAAGTGAAATCTTAAGCCCTTGTGTCGTTCCATATATCCTTGTGCCTAAGAAAGACGGTAGTTTTCGCATGTTCTTCGATTGTAGACCCATCAATGCTATCACTGTTTGTTATAGGCACCCCATTCCTCGCCTTGATGATATGCTAGATGAGCTTAGCGGTGCCACCATTTTCTCAAAAATTGATCTTAAAAGTGGTTGTTACCAAATCTGAATTCAAGAAGGTGATGAATGGAAGACTGCTTTTAAAACTAAATTTGGCTTGTACGAGTGGTTACTTATGCCTATGGGTTTATTGGAAGCTCCTCGTACTTTCATGCGTGTTATGCATTTTGTGCTTCGTCCATACATTGGAGTGTTTGTTGTGGTATACTTTGACGACATACTTGTGTTTAGCAAATCCATCAAAGATCATGTAAATCATCTTAGGGCCGTTTTGCAAACTCTTCGAAAGGAACGTCTTTATGCCAATATGGAAAAATGCACTTTTGGTGTTGAAAAGATTGTTTTCTTGGTTTTCGTTGTGTCATCAAAGGGTGTTCATGTTGATGAATCAAAAATAGAAGCAATTAAAACTTGTCCACAACCCACTAATTTGCAACAAGTGTGTAGTTTCCTTGGTCTTGCGGGTTTCTATCATCGCTTTGTGAAAGACTTTACCACTATTGTCGCACCGTTGCATGCTTTGAGTAAGAAAAATGCACCCTTTGTTTGGGGATCTTTGCAATCTACCGCATTTGATGAGCTCAAATCTTTGCTTACCCATGCTCCAATTCTTGCTTTGCCTAACTTTGACAAAACTTTTGAGGTTCATTGTGATGCTAGTGGTAATGGAATTGGTGGAATTTTGATGCAAGAAAAGCGAGCCAGTGCATATTTTAGTGAAAAACTTTCTGGTGCTCAACTTAACTATCCCATCTATGACAAAGAATTGTATGCTTTAGTGCGTGTATTGCATGTTTGGGAGCATTATCTTCGCCCACATGAGTTTGTCATACATACCGATCATGAGACTCTTAAATACCTTAAAGGTCAAACCAAGTTGAATAAATGGCATGCTAAGTGGAGTGAATTTATTGAATCTTTTCCTTACGTGATCAAGTACATTAAGGGCAAAGAAAATGTTGTGGCGGATGCTCTTTCCTGCAAATGCATGTTAATTACTCAACTTGAATTGAATGTTGTCAGATTTGATCATATCAAAGTTTGTATGAGCATGATGTGACTTTTGCTACTCCTTTTGCTAAGTTTGTGAAGCATACATCTTGGGAATGATACTATATCAAAGATGGTTATCTAATGAGAGCTAACAAACTATGCATCCCTGAGTCTTCTCTTCGTTTGTTACTTCTGCAAGAGGCTCATGGAGGCGGACTCATGGGACATTTTGGACGAGACAAAACTTTTGCCACCCTCTCCAAGAACTACTTTTGGCCCAATATGTTCTGCGATGTCTCATGCTTCACCAACCGGTGCTCTACATGCCGCAAAGCTAAGTCACAATCTCAATCCCATGGTTTATATATGCCACTTCTTATTCCACATCAACCATGGGAAGATATTAGCATGGATTTTGTGCTTGGATTACCTAAGATTCAAAATGGCAAGGATTCTGTATTTGTTGTTGTGTACCGATTTTCTAAAATGGATCATTTTATCACATACAATAAGATAGACGATGCTTCACATGTTGCAAATCTTTTTTGTAGGGAAATCTTGAGGTTACACGGAGTGCCAAAGACAATTGTGTCGGACCTAGACGTCAAGTTCTTAAGCTACTTTTGGAAGACGTTATGCGCCAAGCTCAGAATCAAGCTACTCTTCTCCACGACATATCATCCTCAAGCCGATGGCCAAACGGAAGTCACCAACCGGATGCTCACCACTCTCCTACGCGTGTTGATCAAGAAGAACGTCAAGGAGTGGGAGGAGTGCTTACCCATCGCCAAGTATGCCCATAACCGTGCAAGACACTCTACTACCGGTGAGTCCCCCTTCGAGGTTGTCTACAACTTCAACCCTTTGTCGTCACTGGACATCCTTCCTCTGTCGCTACAAGAACGAGCGAACATGGACACTAGCACAAGAGCCACCTACCTCAAGAAGATGCATGAAGAAATAAGGTCCACGATCCAGCATCAAGTACACTGCCTCGCCTTCAAGCTCAACATCAACTTACATCTCCGCAAGGACCGCTTCCCCAAGGAGCGCAAGTCCAAGCTACTTCCGAAAGCCGATGGACCCTTCAAGGTGCTCGCACGCTACAACGACAACGTCTACAAGATCGACATTCCACATGACAAGTACAACGTAAGCGACATCTTCAATGTCAAAGACTTGGCCAAGTACCATGGTGATGATGATCACGATCCGTGGACAGATCTCTCCCAAGGGGGGGGGGGGAGATGATGCGGAGCATCCCTCATCCATCCACATGGAGACTCCATCACCGCCACAAGCACCGAGAGGACCAATGACAAGTGCACGTGCACACGCCATCAAGAACAAGGTCAATTCTTTCCTCTTCGAGTTTCGTTTGGAATCACATGAGAATTGGGTTCTACCTCAAAGGGACACGTTATGCATTCTTAGGTACTTCGGAGATGATCACAAGGAAGCATGGAGGGATCACCAAGTCAACCCGAAGACTCAAGCACACACGGAGAAGAAGAGTGAAGAATGATGCGAGAAGGCAAAAACCCCTGGGCACACCGGGTGCCCGGCCTTTATGGCTCCAGGTGCCCGGCCACCATCACCTGGGTGTTGCCCCTGCCTACCCTGGGTGCCCGGCCCTTTGGCCCCGGGTGCCCGGCCTCCTGCCTAGCCACCAGCCGCGCCCGGGTGCCCGGCCTCGCCCCTCCAGCCGCCAAGCGCCGCCCCGGGTGCCCGGGCTTGGGAACCCTGGGTGCCCGGTCCTCCTCCAGCCGCCCCCCTATCCAGGCCAGGTGCCCGGCCCCTCTCGCCCCGGGTGCCCGACCTCCACTAGGCGCCCTCCTCTGCTCGGTCCGGGTGCCCGTCCTCTTTCCCCGGGTGCCCAGACTCCACCGAAAGTGTCTGCGTGCATCTTGGGCTAAATGACCCTTGTACCCCCGTTTTCCTCTTATTTCGTCCCTAGACTATAAGTACTCTTCCCCTAACTCATTAGAGAGCAAAGTATTACATAGAGCTTTGCTCATCTTCCTCCTCTTGGAGATCTAGACCTCCTCTTGGAAAGCTCCTTTGGTAGATCAAGCCCTCCTCTTGGAGAAGATCCTCTTGTGGATATCAAGACCTCACCTAGTGGGAAGAACTTTTACCCTAGTGCCATTTTCCTTGAATTGTTCTTGTATGCTTGTGGATCTCATGTATGCTACTCTAGTGGATGTGTTATTTGGGTTTGTTTGAGTGATTTCATCCTTGTGTTCTTGTGTGTTCTTCCTCTTTCCTCCCTCCAAGTGTGAAAAGATCCCCTCTGGGGTTTCACCCTACAACACCTTTGATAGGCCTCCTAGCCCAACCACCAATCCGCTGTGCAAGAAAAAGAATGAAAAGTAAAAGGATTTGCCATGATGTAGGTAAAAAAGACTATATTTAAAAAAATCATCTTGTACACAACAAAATTTGCCAAAGTTATAAAGCATAAAACCCAGCATACTTGATAGGGGAAAAACATTATAAATTTTGTTTCAAA
>NC_041387.1:520987441-520996788 GCF_002162155.2 Triticum dicoccoides | reverse complement strand
GAAATATCTATAGTGCACATGGCAAATTGTGCATTCAGAAAAAATTGTGTGCTTATGATAAGGAATTTTTTCATGTGTCAATAAATCTGATTATATATTAAAAATAATAATTTACAATGGTTTGAAAAATAAAAATTGCCATGATAGGTCCAATAAAAATTGACATGGTACAAAAAACAATAAATATTTTAAAAAATTGTCATGGTCTATGGAATGAATTTACCATGGTTTGTTCAACAAGGGGGTACATAGAGGAATTTACCAAAGTTTGTTCAACAAAATTGTCATGTTCCAAAATAGTGAATAAAATTTGCCATGGTCTAACAAATAAAATTGGCATGGTGCAATTCTTTGTCAAGGTTTAAGTTAAATTTTAAGTTGGTCCAAATATAAAAATTGCAAATGGTAAAAATAAAAGTGCCACGGTCCCAAAATGTTTGCAATGATCTGTAAACTAAATTGCCATGATCTATAAATTAAGTTTGACCATGAAACATAAACTAAATTTGCCATTAGTGGAATAAATATGTGTAAGTTCGCCATGATGGCAAATATAGTGTAAATTTGCCCATGATAGAAAATTAGTGTAAAATCGCCATGATGCATACAAACCAATTTCCATGATGGTCAACTAAATTTCCATGGTCCAAATATAAAAATTTCCATGGTCCATAAAGCAAATTTGTCGTGGTCCCAAAAGTAATTTTCCCATGCATCTTTTTCTTCCTTCAAAATAATTGTAAAAATAGTAAATACGATGCCAAAAGTAGCTCTGTAAGATCATGACAACTGTGCATATGTGAATTTGCCATGCTATTTGAAGAAAATAGTTTGACATGGGATGTTAAACAAAATTGACATGGTCTATGACGAAAAAGGGTTTCCCCCGCTTTATATTACAAAGCAACCATCCGATACAACCAACGATAGGGGCTGGGGTGGAAGCAGCACAAACACGCCCAAAAGAAATAAAAGAGAAAAAAAGAAAAGAAACAAATGCTGATAACGGCGGATCGACAAAAACGACGAAGCCTCGTGACCGATGCGTCCACCGGAGATCGCCACCATGCTCCGAGACTCCGAAGCGCCGGTACCAATCAACACCTCCAAGAAGGGACGCGACAATGATGACGCTGCTGCCAAGGGTTTCACCCGGTACGCGGCGAGGAGAGAGGAAGGGTAGCCCCGACGCCCTCCAGGAAGGTCCGGCGGCACCCTCACGTGCCACCGCGTCGGTGTCGGCCAAGCCAACAGGGATTTCTCCCGATCCCAGCCTCTACCTCAGGCACTTCGGAGCTCGCCACCAAACCGACCACCACCCTGCGCCAACACGAACACGAAGCTTCGCACGCTGTCTCACCACGGCACTGCGAAGATGGTCTGCACAATGAAGAAGAGGAGCCAGGACTAGGGCAGCAACACCATCGGCATACGGGAGGGCCCCACCTCCACCGTCCACGGCGATAGCCGACCGGACGCCATAGCAGGAGCCTACCACGCTCGTGGCCCCACAGGCCCGGACAGCTCCCGCTTCCGCGCAACAGCTAGCACTCCATCGACGTCGCTGTCCCAGACCAAGCTGCTCCCCTGCCTCCCCATACAGAGAGCGTCGCGGTCGCGCCAGAGCCGACCCGCAAGGACCCAGAAGGGACCCTATGCACCCAGATCTCGGCCGGGGACGCGCCACCGGCCGGCCAGCACCACCGGACCGCCCCGCCGCCAAGAGGCAGCACCACCACGGCGAGCGCCGCCGGCCTCCGCACCAGGACGCCGGACCGCCACCGGCTGAGGCGCACCGCCGCCGGCCATCACCGCCCGAGCAGGGGAGGGCCGCGCGCGGGGAAGGGCATGCCCACCGCTGCCAGCACCACGCGCCCGAGGACCGGCGGCGCATGCTGACGGCGGCGAGAGGAGGAAGGGCGCGGAGGAAGGGCCCCCGACCGCCTCGCTTGGGGAGGCGGCGCAGGGGTACGGGGGAGTGGAGGGGGGTGGGGGGAGTTGGTGCCAGTGTGACCATTCTATTTGTGCCTAAAAATTAAGAAACATTGCTGTCCTATTGAATTGGTCATGACAAAAAGGAGCTAATTAGCCATGCTGTTTTGTAATCCAATAAATATCATGATAAGAATAACTATGTAGATCATGACAACCGTGACACATGTGAATTTGCCAAACTATGTGAAAAAGAAAGATTTTACCTTGGAATGTTAGACAAATTTAGCGGGGTCTATATAATAGATTTGCCGCTAGTTTGACCTTGTTGTTTGTGCCTAAGTTAACAAAAATTACGAACCTAATGTATTGCCCATGGCAAAAACACGCGCGTGCACACACACATCCCACTCTCTCCCTATCCTCCTAGTGTGAGTGGGGTGTGTGTGCCGGTGGGGGTGGGCGACGAGATAGGGAGAGAGTGGTGAGGGATTCATTCGATATGCACTTCCAGCAAACGATTCCTAAATCTAATGTGTCTTTCTCCTCTGCTTCGAGATCTATGTGTCTCATCCAACGGCATCGTGCGCCAGAAATCTCACGTCAGATTTAGAAGATTTCCTTTACTTTTCGAAAACACTAACGCCCACACATGTGGACATTATCCAACTCGCCCACACGTCTTAATCGTCGTCCAGTGCCTTTTGCACGAATCTTGGCACGAAAAGGTTGATTTTGTGTGCCAAGTAGGACGGGGCTGGTGTGTGGATGTTGGAGAGTTTGCCCACACGCTAGCACCACGTTGTTTGCCAGCTGCGCTATGTGGGCGAATTAGTTTCTGCCCACACAGCCAGCCACCTAGTTCATGCGTGTGTGGGCGAACTACTTTTCGCCCACACGACACTCCTACATTATGGATGATAACTACAGTTAGACGAACTTCGCAACTAGGTAAACACACATGACAACTGTAATTTTTTGCTAGACGGCAACTGCAGTTGCGCGTACGTGGCAACCAGATAAACGCACATGGCAACTATGGTTAGACCACACATGACAACTAGGTAAACACACATGTCAACTACTGTTTGACCATATGTGGCAAGTAGTTAATCACACACGGTAATTATGGTTGGACCTCACGTGGTAACTAGGTAAACACACATGGTAACTACTGTTTGACCATATGTGGCAAATAGTTAATCACACACGGCAACTACGGTTTAATTACACGCGGCAACTACCATAAATTAGATATGGCAACTATAGTTAACCAAAACAGATGGAGTTGACATGCTTTTACAAATATACTTGCCATCCCGGATAACTACATCTGCCAATCAGGATGGCAACTAAATCGTCATCCCGTGATGTACCTAACGTAGTTGCGTCAGAATGTGTGGGCATTTTTACTTCATGCCACACGCGCGGGATAAAGATGAGTAATACTTGTTGACGTGTGGCACGAAATAGCCGCGCCCACACATATGAACAATTTTAATATCCGCCCACATACAACCCATGTGGGCTGCCTCCTACTCATACCATACATGGTGTGTGGACGCATATCGAATATGCCACCCGTGTGGCGTCCTTACTTTTTCCCATTGGCCGAAGAACGAAGTATTGTATCTGGTCTCATCCCACATGCTATTCGGCACGAAGACGTGTCTTTGATCAGACCGAATTCCAATCTGTTCTTCGCCCAACACGAAGCGGAAAACTTGGGGAACACATCTCGACCACCACGAGGGCCATATATATCGGAGCCAGGGTTTCCAGCTCGTATTCAGCGATAGATCAGATACTAATACGTACGGACGTACCCGGCCGGCAAGGCGAGTCAACAATGGCGCTCTCGGCGTTGAGCGCTCTTCTGGGCGTGGGCGCGTCCAGGATGATCGTCAAGGCCGTCGGCGGTGGCGGAACCGGCAAAGCCAGCAGCTTCAGCAGGACTCTGAAGGTCGTCAGCGACAGCAACGGCGGGGTCGGCCGCCGCGGCTTCGGCCAGATCCGGCGCTTCTCTGGCGGCGCAATGGCCCGTTTGCCTGAGCAAACCAAGGACCCCTCACAGCAAGGCGTATGTTACTTGGCCGCTTACTGCGCGGGGCTCATCCTCTGCAGCGCGGCCCCGTTTGGTTTAAAGTACATTGCCGATCGGTACGCTGAAAGACGCAAGCCTCGCTACGGCGAATTCAAGGACGACGTGCGCCAGTTCGGCGACGAGTACTTCGGCGACCAGTGGCCGGGGGCGGATGACAGGAAGCTCGCCGAGCTTGGCAAGGAGATCGCCCTGCTAGGCGGAGCTCTGAACAGGTGGAACCGAGGCGTTGGCGAGCTAAGCGTAGGGCTAAGCAGGTGTGATCCCCAGTCGGAAGTCGCCCGGCTGCGCAAACAGCCCCTCCACCCTGGAACCCCCGACGAGTTCGAGATCCGCAGGAAGTGCGATTATGTGGTGGAGGAAAAAGCTGCTGAATTCTCCAAGTGGCGGGCGGCGGCCGATGAAAAGCTGGCTGAACTCAATAGGGAGATCACGGAGGTGCTCAGGTCGATCAGGAAGGAAAACGAACTCTAAGCTGCTCTTCCAGGTAGAGGAGCAGAACGTCCATGAAGTTCAGAACGGATGGTGGTAGATCTTGGGAGGGAGGGGACACGCAGGTTTCTAGTACTCCCTCCGTTTCAAAATAGATGACTTAACTTGTAGGTTCAAAGTTGAGTCATCTATTTTGAAACGGAGGGAGTATTTTTTTACCACTCCATCCGTTCCATAATTGTAAGACTTTTTTCGGAGGGAGTGGTTATTAATTGCCATGTAAACATATTTTACTGGTTTATAACACCAATAGCGTATAATTTGTATTCTTAGAATCCTCCTCGCACCTAGCGGCATTGCCAACATTTTTACCCTTAAATCACATTTTTGATGGCTTTTCTCAAGTTATGTTTATCAAAATTTTGGATGTAGTCGGGACCCCACTAGTTTCAAGAATTTTTTCCACTGCTATTCTCAACGAAGGAATAACAACGTAGTCTTGTCTCGCGAGCTTTTGCGGCCATGGCATGGGCGTTGTGGACCAACCGCAACAAACTAATAAAAAAATTAATACCAAAACACCTCTTTCAAATTGTTCCTCTTCTTGCGGCAGTGAGCCCTTTCGGGAAGAGGCCTGATTCGGAAGTTATGCTCCAGAAGATCAAAGAAGTCCACGCGATGAACTAAGGATCAATTCCTAGCTAGCTAGCTGTTTTGCTATTTTCTTTTGTCATCATTTTGTAATGGCTAAACTAAGGATCTGCTCTCTTGTAAGACTTTGGCCCTTGTTTGACTTTATTAATCTAATAAAGTCCGGCACCTCTTGCGCCCTTTTTTTAATTTAATTCAAAAGAGAAACACTTTTCAACCTTCAATTCTTTAAAGGAAGATTTCCACATAAATTCATTCAACAGGTAAAAATACAACACACACCACACATTCGAACACTCTGAAAACACCCATGTCCAAAAACTTTTACACAGATCACCTTGAAAAAACATAAAATAGAATTAGATCCCTAGAGCTCTTTGCACATGTAGATGAAAATTGTGAAGATACCCCTGCAAAACATGAAATCACAACAAGGCCTAGGCTGGGCGCCTGCTACATCCTTAAGGCAACACCGCCGCATGCAACATCTTGTTTTCTTCGTGGCGATAATGGAAGAGACCAGATATTCTGACACGTCCATCAAACCTGCACCAGCCTTCACCAACAATGGCCTAGTACCGCAGAAGTTCCCTGCCCAGGAGGAAAGGGACTGAAGTCCGGTTTTAGGGCCACGGGCGAGATAACCTTCCAGGAAAACCAGGTCATTCCTCCACCGTCACCACAAAGAATACAGAAGGAAAGCCAACACAGAAGAGCAGTGCAAAGAGGAAGAAGAACCTCACTCTCCGCATCTCAGCTGACTACCCCGAGGCATTCCGGGACCTTCCATGACACTTCTGGACATCATCGGGACCTCCGCAAACACTTCTGGGATCATCTGAAACACTTCTAAAATCCTTCTCTCTCATTCTCCATTACCTCATAATACTTCTACATGTCGCTAGTCTTTAAGTGTGTGACCCTACATGTTCTTTGATATGCGAACATGTCTGAAACACTTTTCGGTAAATAGTTATTAGCGGCTCAGGCATCCAAAATAATTCCAACATATCAGCAAATATCTTTATCGAGCAAATCTTTGGTTACCGTATAAATTTCCTTTTGCTTCACGATATGTTACAAATTCCGAGGCGAGAACTTGACGGTATCCCCGTGATCAACACATTGATCACTATACCTATAGTTATCCTCGTTACCGGTTTGTACTCTTTTCTCATATTCTTGTGTCCCATGACTAGCACCTTATTCACTATGCTTGGCCAAGTGATGATGAACATCATAATCTCGAGTGGGCCCAGAGTGTATCTCTCCATTGTCGGAGGAGCAAATTTATGTCTTGATATATCGAACAGCATATCATACTTTCACGGTATACCCTAAAGCTATCTTTATAATCACCCAGCTATGGAGTGGCATTTGGAAACCCCAGAGTAACCATGTGACATCCGGGTATATATGATATTCTCATGGTCTAAAGAGGCAAGTAACCATAACAATTTATACGAAAATGCCGACAACATATTGACGACATGATCTCGCAGTATTTCATAAATTGGTTCTATCCAGCACCATGCAAATAGGTTTTCTTCTGAACCTCATATTCAAGAACCATTGCAGTCATAGCACATAAATATAAACTTAATCATGAGCATGTAAATAAAATAATTAACAACTTATTATTGCCTTTGGGGCATATTTCCAGCAACACTAAGTGTGGAAGAGCCATACTACCAAGATGGGCACAAGCAAGAGCACTTTGGTTCGACCTCAAAGATCCAAAACCATAGTCCTCAAATGACCCACTAAATTCCTAAGTTTTCCAAAGTGTCGGTACCACCGTGATTTCATTTTTTTGCTACTAACAATCCTTAAGGAGTGAGTTAACCCTAGATATCAAATCCAGTTTCACACATGCTAGAATTGCCGCTCATTTTGTTCTAGTACTTCAGATCTAGGTTTCTTTCCGAAACCTTCTCTGTTTGCTCTAACACCTCCTAGCATAACATTTTTATAGGACGCTTCCGAATAGCTTCGGTTTGCTTCTCTACTTGGTCACAATTTAGGTCTATCACTTCTTAGTAAATCCACCGGTGCCGCTGTGCTGTGACTTTGACATTTCTGCATAATTGTCATTTGAGAATTGCTCTATCTACTACTCCATCCGTAAAGAAATATAAGATTGTTTAGATCACTACTTTAGTGATCTAAATGAAGGAAATATGTTCTAGAGGCAATAATAAAGTTATTATTTATTTCCTTATATCATGATAAATGTTTATTATTCATGCTAGAATTGTATTAACCGGAAACATGATACATGTGTGAATACATAGACAAACAGAGTGTCACTAGTATGCCTCTACTTGACTAGCTCGTTGGTCAAAGATGGTTATGTTTCCTAGCCATGGACAAAGAGTTGTCATTTGATTAATGGGATCACATCATTAGGAGAATGATGTGATTGACTTGACCCATTCCGTTAGCTTGGCACTTGATCGTTTAGTATGTTGCTATTGCTTTCTTCATGACTTATACATGTTCCTATGACTATGAGATTATGCAACTCCCGTTTACCGGAGGAACACTTTGTGTGCTAACAAACGTCACAACGTAACTGGGTGATTATAAAGGTGATCTACAGGTGTCTCCGAAGGTACTTTTTGGGTTGGCGTATTTCGAGATTAGGATTTGTCACTCCGATTGTCGGAGAGGTATCTCTGGGCCCACTTGGTAATGCACATCACTATAAGCCTTGCAAGCATTGCAGCTAATGAGTTAGTTGCGGGATGATGTATTACGGAATGAGTAAAGAGACTTGCTGTAAGGGCATATTTATCCCCAATATGTTTTGGTGATTGATGACAATGCATGTGTGGACTAATCGTGTGCGTTTAGTTCTTTCAGAGATTCATCCATTGGCATGAGACAATTTCCTCCCCTCGGTGTTGTAATTCAAGACGGTGTAGCTCCTTCGTTTCGTTGATGGTGGACTAGTTTCGTAGGAGTCACCGTACTATCAAGAGGGGATCCGTTTTGGTAAGACTTGGGTGGAATCACACATACACATCCTTATCACACCCGTCGTATTCCCTTCCGCATCTCTGGAGTTGCCGTTTTCCCCTTGCTATGCTTTGCTCTGCCCTAGCGGTAGTACCGCGACCATAGTGGTAGTACCGCCGAATCTCCCCAGCGGTAGTACCGCTTGGGTTTTTCGGCCGTAGTACCGCTGTGCGTCTAGGCTACTTCCGCCTCGATTCTCGAATGAATTTTTCGTGTCGGGTTTTGCGGCACTAAGGGAGGTAGTAGGAGCGGTAGTACCACTCTAAGCGGTAGTACCGCCCTTCCCTAGCGGTAGTACCGCCCTGGGGTCAGGGCCCCGGACAGCGCGGCAGTACCGCTGGGTCGAGCGGTAGTACCGCCTGGAGCGGTAGTACCGCTCTTCCCTAGAGGTAGTACCGCCCTGGGGTCAGGGCCTCGGGCAGCGCGGCAGTACCGCTGGGTCGACCGGTAGTACCGCCCTTCCCCAGCGGTAGTACCGCTCTGTGCGGGGCTGGTGAGTGGGATAACGGTTGGTTTGCTCCTCCCACTATAAAAGGGGGTCTTCTTCCCCAAAGTTGACCTACCTCTTTCCCCCAAAGCTCCATTGTTGCTCCAAGCTCCATTTTCGCCCGATCTCTCTCCCTAGCCAATCAAACTTGTTGATTTGCTCGGGATTGGTTGAGAAGGCCTAGATCTACACTTCCACCAAGAGAAATTTGATTCCCCCACTTATCCCTAGCGGATCTTGTTACTCTTGGGTGTTGAGCACCCTAGACGGTTGAGGTCACCTCGAAGCCATACTCCATTGTGGTGAAGCTTCGTGGTGTTGTTGGGAGCCTCCAAGTGTTGTGGAGATAGCCCCAATCTTGTTTGTAAAGGTCCGGTTGCCGCCTTCAAGGGCTCCAATAGTGGAATCATGGCATCTCACATTGTGTGAGGGCGTGAGGAGATTACGGTGGCCCTAGTGGCTTCTTGGGGAGCATTGTGCCTCCACACCGCTCTAACGGAGACGTACTTCCCCTTAAAAGGAAGGAACTTCGGTAACACATCCTCGTCTCCACCGGCTCCACTCTTGGTTATCTTATCCCTTTACTTTTGCAAGCTTACTTGAGTTGTATCCATTGCTTGCTTGTGTGCTTATTGTCTTTGCATCATATAGGTTGTCCACGTAGTTGCACATCTAGACAACCTATTTCATTGCAAGTTTTAATTTGTTAAAGAAAAGTCTAAA
>NC_041387.1:520976654-520987179 GCF_002162155.2 Triticum dicoccoides | reverse complement strand
CTCGTCTTTTTATTAAGGACTTTGCCGTCTGAAGAGTATGGTTGACACCCACGACGGTGCGGAGGAGCACTCCGGTGTGAATCCCATCTCGTCCACGGCCGAAGGGGGAGCCTCGGTCTCTCATGAGGAATTCAATGTGGCTTTAGACACATTGAAAACCTCCATGACGGCCGAGGTCAAAAGCATGTTTTCTGATTTCTTAGACGGACTTAAACTATCTACCTTGTCGATGAAAGTGGGTGATCCCACTAACAAGGTGACGGATGCTACCTCCGACAAGGGGGAAGCTAACAGTGAAAAGAGTCCGTCTACTAGTGGTAGAAATGGCACCGGCATTTTTGCCAATGTGGAAACCCTGGTGTATAGGGGACCGATCCCCTCTACTCATTTGAATCATGCCGGTCCTCCTCCTAAATATGTGAAAAATGAAGATTTTGATGCTTGGCTCTATCGCTTCAAGCGTCACTTAAAACATGTGAACACTAACCTTTGGAGAATTATTGAAGAAGGTTTCTATCCTCATGATCCAAGCAACTTCACCCCTCGAGAAGAAGTGGACAATCAATTCAATGAAAGTGCTCTCTTCATCATCCAAGATGCAATCCTTCCCGAATATCTCCCTCATCTTCGACCTCATGCCATGGCTAAAGAAGCATGGAAATGTGTCGAGCGTCTCTATCGAGGAAGTGCTAGCATTCAACGCTCCAACTATGAAGTGGTGCAAGATGAAGCCGATGAGTTTGCAATGAAAGAGGATGAAGAACCTCGTGAGCTCTTTCGAAGAGTGACCAAACTCGCGGTCGCACTCCGAGATCATGGGAGCAAGGACACGGATGACAACTGGATCAAGCGCAAGTTCCTCAAGGCCATGATGCCCTACAACAAGGCCATGTCCTCCGTCATTCGCCAAAGACCGGACTTCCACTCGATGACCTCTAGTGAAGTGTTGGATGAGTTTGTTGCAATGAGCATCTTGGACAAGACCGCCGACAATGCGGTGCTCCGTTCCCAAAGGGAAAAGAAGCCCAATCTTGCCTTGAAGGCCAAGGTTAGTGTGGAAGAAGAAGAAGAAGAGGAAGATGAGGAGAGCAACCCCGAGGACATGAAGTATGATTATCATGAGCACATGGCTCTTGCCTCAAGACAGTTTTGGAGTAAGAAGAATACAAGACCCAACTTCAACAAGAACAACTCAAGTGGCCTCAAAGGAAAGCAACGAGTTAGAACCTGTTTCAACTGTGGCAATGTTAGCCATTTTGTTGCGGATTGTCCCTACGAGAAGCGGGAAGACAATGGTGGCAAGTTCATCTGAAAAGACAAAGCCAAGTCCTTCCCCAACAAGAATAACTTCACCAAGAAGACTCCGTCTCGCGGGTTGGTGGTTCAAGAAGAATACCGTGAGGATGACGATGATGATGAAGATGGTGAAACAATGGCCATGGCATCTGTTGCCATTGTCACAACTCCCCGGGTGTCTCTCTTCGATGCACCTAACGAGAACATCACCGCCAAGTGCCTCATGGCTAAGGCCACCAACAAGGTAACCCCCAACATCAAAACCACCATTATTCCTAACCCTCCTTCAACGGATGATTTTGATAATGGTAAGGGGTCTAATGAGGAGATCAATGAATTTGAGTCCTTCATGAGTAAGCTCAAGGGCAAATCCAAGAAGCACTTTGTTGCTCTCTTGGAACAACTTGGTGAAGCCAATGACATGATCGAGGCTCATGAAGAAACCATCTCTAAGATGGAAAGTCATAGTCGTGACTATGCCGATGAGATATCGGATCTCTCTAATGCTCTTGAGGAAGAGCATGGGCATCGTTTGGCTCTTGAGGAGTCACACAACGATGGTCATGCTAAACTAAAGAAAGATCTTGATCATGCTTTTGTTGTGTCTCATGTTCTAGCTTCCGAGAAGGCTAAACTTGGGGTTGATCATGTTAGACTCACGAAGGAGTTTGATGTACTTGACAAGGCCCACAAGGTCTTGAAAGGTGCTCATGCTACCCTCAAGGAGTCTCATGCTCAACTCCAAGTTAAGCTAACCAAGGAAAAGGCCACATTTCCTCACATGGTCTTAATTGATAATGCAAATGCTACTAACCCTTGTTGTGAGCATGTGCATCTTGTGGAGGAGAATGCCAAGTTGAAGGAACAACTCGAGAAAGGTCTTGTGTCATGCATACAAGGCGAGAAGAACCTCAATGACCTTTTGAGCAATCAAAAGGAAGTTGTGGGCAAGGAGGGAGTTGGGTTCTCACCCAAGTCCAAGAACAAGAAGAAGAACAAGGAGAAGAAGAGCAAGACCGATCGACCTCCTCCGCTCACGCAAACCTTTGTGAAGGAGGGAGAAGGTGCTCCTAAGGAGAAGAAGAACAATGGGAAGAATGGTGATGCCCAAGAGCGCAAAGCCATCTCTCCCAACAAAGCCGGCGACTTTAGCCCATCTTATGTGTTGTGTCGTGCTAGTGATGGGCATGTTTATGCTAAATTTGTTGGTTCTCCTTATGAGTACATTGAATGGTCTATTTGGGTTCCTAAGACCCTTGTTACTAACATCAAAGGACCCATTACTCAATGGGTACCTAAAACCAAGCATTGATCTCTTGTAGGTGTTTGCTTCCGGTGGGGGATCATGGTTGCTCGATAGTGGAGCAACAAATCATATGACCGGGAGCAAGGACTTGGTGGTGGACGTGCACAAGATCCCATCTATGCCCACCAATGTCGAATGGGGTGATGCCTCACATTCTAAGGTATTGGGTCTTGGCAAGGTTGTCATTTCTCATGATCTAACGATCGAGAAAGTCATGCTTGTTGAGTCCCTTGCGTTCAATTTACTTTCCGTTCGTCAACTCGCACTCATGGGCTTTGCCACCTTCTTTGATATTGATACTGTGGCCCTCTTGTGGAGCAAGACTCTTAAAGTAGCCTTTGTTGGGCATGTCGAGAACGGTCTCTATGTGATTAACTTTTCGGAGCAACCCACTAAGACCGCGACATGCCTAATGGCTAAAGTTGATGTGGGATGGCTTTGGCATCGCCGTTTAGCCCACGTCAATATGAGATCTTTGCAAAGTCTTCTCAAGGGGGACCATGTTCATGGACTAACAAATGTTAGTTTTGCCAAAGATCGTGTTTGCAGTGCTTGCATCAAAGGAAAGCTTCATGAGACGGCTCACCCTCCCACGACTATCATCTACTCGAAGAGACCCTTGGAGCTCCTACACATGGACCTCTTCGGGCCTCCATCCTTTGACAGTCTTGGGGGTAGAAAGTATTGCTTGGTGATTGTGGATGATTATTCAAGATACACTTGGGTATACTTCTTCAAGAGGAAGAGTGAGACTCAACAAACCGTCATCGACTTTGCAAATGAAGCTCAACGTCAACATGATGCAAAGATTCTGACAATAAGAAGTGACAACGGCACCGAGTTCAAGAACTACACCTTGGATGAGTTTCTTAGTGATGAAGGGATCAAGCATCAATATTCTGCACCATATACCCCTCAACAAAATGGTGTCGCAAAGAGGAAGAACCGGACGTTGATGGATGCGGCAAGGACCATGATGGCGGAGTTCAAGTCTCCATACAACTTTTGGGCCGAAGCCATCAACACAGCTTGTCATGCATCCAATCGGCTCTATCTCCGCAAAGGCTTGAACAATACTCCGTATGAGATACTCACCGGGAACAAGCCCAATCTTAAGTACTTCCGGGTGTTCGGGTGTAAGTGTTTCATTCTCAAGAAAGGTGTTCGTTTGTCTAAATTCGAGGCTAGAGCTCATGAGGGCATATTTGTTGGTTATGCTACAAACTCTCATGCTTACCGTGTTCTCAACAAGTCCAACGGACTCATTGAGGAGACGTGTAATGTAGAGTTTGATGAAAATAACGGCTCCCAAGTGGAGCAAAGTGGTACTTGTGATGTAGGTGATGAAATTCCTCCCCAAGCCATAAGAAGAATGGGTATTGGTCATATCCTACCCATTGAGGAACCCCTTGTGGTCGAAGGAGAAGGACAATGCTCCACCTCGGTGGAGCCTTCACCTACTCAAGACCCACACGCTTCCGAAGAACAAAGTGAAGGCCCTCAACCTAGGGAACAAGACCAAGGGCAAGATCAATCACAAGATGGTGATGAACCTCCACATGATGCCCAAGGTCAAGTTCTTCCCCTCGAGCAAGTTCAAGATCATGAGCAAGCTCAAGATCAAGAACAAGCTCATGATGACGCTCAAGATGATCAAGTGAACCCTCCACCTTTGACATCCGAGGAGGAATTGGAGCGTCGTGCCGCGAAGATTGCTTCCAAACTCACCACCAAAGGTCATCTCATGGATAATGTGGTTGGAAGCCTAAGAAAGGGGGTAAGCACTCGTAGACAATTAGCAAACTATTGTGAACATCACGCGTTTGTCTCTTGTGTTGAACCCCATAAGGTCTATGAGGCGCTCGAAGACTCGGATTGGCTCAATGCCATGCATGAAGAACTCAACAACTTTGAGTATAACAAGGTGTGGAGATTGGTGCCAAGGCCTTCAGGGAACCATAACATCATTGGAACCAAGTGGATCTTCAAGAACAAGCAAGATGCTCATGGGAACATCATTCGCAACAAGGCAAGATTGGTAGCACAAGGCTACTCCCAAGTCGAGGGTATCGACTACGGTGAAACCTTTGCTCCCGTTGCTCGCCTTGAATCCATTCGTTTGTTGATTGCTTATGCTTCCCATCACAACTTTAAGTTGCAACAAATGGATGTTAAAAGTGCTTTTCTTAATGGTCCTATTAATGAGTTGGTCTATGTCAAGCAACCCCCTGGGTTCGAGGATCCTTTCTTCCCGGATCATGTGTATCAACTCGATAAGGCGCTCTATGGCCTTAAACAAGCCCCACGTGCGTGGTATGACCACCTTACCGAGTTGCTACAAGATCGTGGATTTGAAGTGGGGCTAATCGATCCCACTCTTTTTACTAAGAAGGTCAAAGGGGAGTTGTTTATATGCCAACTATATGTTGATGACATTATCTTTGGTTCCCCTAACAAAGCTTTCAATGAAGAATTTGCCGCTCTCATGACCTCTAAGTTCAAGATGTCTTCGATGGGAGAGTTGAAGTTCTTCCTTGGTTTTGATATCAAACAAAGAAGATAAGGTACCTTCATCAACCAAGCCAAATACACTCAAGACATGCTCAAGAGATTCAAGTTAAGTGATGTCAAGCCGGCCTCTACTCCAATGCCCACCAAGTGCCAACTTGACATTGATCCCAATGGTAAAGCGGTGGATCAAAAGGTATATCGCTCCATGATTGGCTCCTTGCTTTACCGTTGTGCATCTAGACCGGATATCATGTTGAGTGTGGGGATGTGTGCACGGTTTCAAGCTGCACCAAAGGAAAGTCACTATGTGGCGGTCAAGCGAATCTTTCGATATTTGGCTCATACCCCAAACTTTGGCTTATGGTACCCAAGAGGGGCAAACTTCAAGCTTGAAGGATTTACGGATTCCGATTGGGCGGGAGACAAAGTGGATAGGAAGTCCACTTCTGGAGGGTGCCAGTTTCTTGGGTGCTCTTTGGTGAGTTGGTCTTCCAAAAAGCAGAGTTGTGTATCTCTCTCGTCCACCGAAGCTGAATATGTGGCGGCCGGTAGTTGTTGTGCACAACTCCTATGGATGAGGCAAACTTTAAAGGAATACGGTGTCATTTGTGACAAAGTGCCTCTTTGGTGTGACAACAAAAGTGCCATCAAGATTTCTCTCAACCCGGTGCAACACTTCAAGACGAAGCACATTGAGATTCGGTATCATTTCATCCGGGATCACATTAGGCGAGGAGAGATCGAGCTCAAGTATGTCAACACTCATGATAACCTTGCAGATATTTTCACGAAGCCCTTGGATAAAGCAAGATTTCGCGAGTTAAGGCATGAGCTAAATATCATTGATTCGAGCAATGTGACTTGAACCCTTGCACACCCCATCCCACTCAACTTGGTATCTATCTTAGATGTAGGCATGGACATAGGGGGAGTGTTGTTCTCTCAATGAACTTTCCCTCCCCCCATTATGCATAAAACGATCAACTCTTTCACAACAGCCATTTTTGATGGTACTTGTGCTTCAAAGACGAGTTTTGGTCATGGGCCCAAGGATAATTCTTCACGGTGCCATACCAATTGACTCAAACATAGGTGGCTCCGGCCACCGCCCTCTCCTGAGAGAGGCCAGAGCTTGCTCTGTTTCGTGTGGTTGTTTGTGTTTGATTTGTTTCTGTTCTGTTGTGTGTGTGTGTGTGTTGCCGCGTCGGTCCTCTCGTTCTTTTGGCCTTGCTTTCCATTTCTTTTTGAGAGTTAGCCGTTGGTCTAGAAGCCATGTGGTTGCTGAAGCGGTACTACCGCTGGTGGCGAGCGGTACTACCGCTCTTAGCGGTACTACCGCCCTCCAGAGCGGTACTACTGCTGTGAGGCGCGGGCTGGGGGTTATATCGGGGGCAGGGGGAGTTTCTTCTCCCCCATACCCATTCGCTCGCCCCCTTCGCCCTGTTCGTCTCTCTCTTCAGCAACCGGCGCCGCGGGAGGGCTCCGGCGGATCTCCCTCTCCGGGGCGCTCCTCTCCATTTCCTTTGATGGAATCGATCCCCACCTTGTCCTCTTGCCATGGATGCCGGTATTGCGCCCGTTCCCTGTTTCCTTTTGTCTAGATTTCCCATCTAGCATTCTAGGGGCAATAGCAGTTGCATCTCTAGATTTTTGTCCAGATCTAGGCTTGAGTAGGATGGAGAATGCTTCTAGACTATTTGGATTAGTGTTTGGTTGGAGTATTTTTGAATTTGGTGGGACGGTAGTACCGGATCTGACCATGGTAGTCGGAAACTACTGTTTCCCCGCCTCGAGCGGTACTACCGCTCTCCCAGAGCGGTACTACCGCTCAAGGGTCACGGTACTACCGCCCTCTACCAGGTTCCATCTTACTCCTACCTCTCAGTGATCCTCTTTGTTCGTGTTTGGCTTACGCTCGTTCTTTCTGGTTGTTTGCGTGTTTGTGTGTGTGGTTCCAGGTGATGAGGTTCCTGAGCATCAGGCTCGTCGTGTCAACCCCAGTCGTGCCTCGTCCAAGCGCTACCGCACCACTGAACCCACTGAGCCTGCCGGAGGATCTTCTAGTGCTCCACCTCCTCCTCAAATGCAGAAGAAGCCTGGAATCAAGCCAAAGCCAAGCAAAACCGTGCCAGAAATGCCACCCAAGGAGTTCTGGGCAAGGCGCCGCCGCAACCCGTATGAGGTCGACCAAGATCCCACTTTGGTCGACCGTCCGTTCTGGAACAGGTTCCAGTTTGCCATCTACTTTGATGTTCTCAAAGCCAAGAAGAATATCTATGTCAACGTGCACTCCATCGACACCGAGCATATGGAGAAAGATCCTGACTACTTTGGTGAAGCTCTTTAGATGTGCACTCAGCTGAACATTCTCGGGATCATGCAATTCAACAAGGACTATGATGCTGATATTGTGGCCCAATTCTATGCCACGGTTCACCTTGGGACCGATGAGGACAGGACTCTGACTTGGATGACAAATGGCAAGTTGCTGTCAGTCAAGTGGAAAGCTTTCATGCAGTTGATTGGGGTGGAAGATCTAGGACTTGAGTCTTCTGTCGGCTTTCGCCCCCACCGTCGCGCCAATGCCACTCACAAGCAAGCTTTGTGGCCCTACTGCACTCTGAGGATCAACCCTGAGATGAAGAAGGAGACCTATGAGCTGCCTGCCTATCTGGATATTCTTCACCGTATCTTCAGAGAGACTCTTTTCCCTCGCATCGGGAATCTAGACCTGGTTCACTCTTATCTTGTGGACATGCTTCTCTTCTGTCAGCGGGAGAAGGTGCAGAGCACCGGAGAGTCCTTGGATATCTCTCATGTTATGTGGTCTGAGCTGGTTTCTGCTATCTCTGAGCGCAAGTGCCCGATTTATGGTCCGTTCATTATGCTGCTCATTGAGAAGGCCTGGGATCGTGTCTATCCCAAGGTGGTGCTAGAGATTGGAGAGTTGGTTTCTCACGATGTCAAGCGTCTGAGGAATAAGGATAACTGGGGCACTCAGGCCCCTAGGACTGGAGTTCCTTCATCTGTTGCTGCCATGGATACTGAGGAGGAGTTTGGGGCTGAGGCTAAGGATGAAGATGATGAATACGTGCCTTCTGAGGCAGAGCCCTCTTGGGCCAAGAAGCTCAAGATCAAGGTGAAGAAGCTGTTCTGCATGGAGTCTCACGGTCAGTACATGACTCATGTGGCTGAGAAGAAGGCCCGAGGTCGCCACAAGGAGCTCATGCGTCAGATGGGTGCTATTGTGATTAGTGGTTCTGAGGATCAGCTTACCGAGGAGGAGGAGTGGATTCAGCAGCACTGCCCTTGGACTGATTCTGATGCTGAGCACTTCCCGGCTGACGATGGTAGCGCAGATGATCCCGCTGAGATCTGATGGGTGTCCCTCGTTTGCCTTCACCTGGAGCCATAGCAACACTCCCTCTCCTTTTTGGTGTCTCGATGCCAAAGGGGGAGAAAGTTTAGGGATTTGCGTTTTGTGTCTTTCGTCTTTTGTGTTTGTGCTTTCACTTGTTGCTTTATTTGGTTTGTGTCTGTGAGTCTGTCAGTTAGACCTAAGCTCGAGTCATATGGTGTGATACATATGCTACCTTACCTTTCCGTACCATTATCTATGTCTATCTAGCTTATGAGTTCCCTGCTTATCCTGTTATATATATGTTGCTCTCATATCTTGCTTAGGTAGTTGGTCTTTAAAATGTAGGGGGAGCATTGATCCTGGCATCTGTGCCGTGCAGTCCAAAGCACTTTTCTAGATAGCACACATCCAGGGGGAGCCCTTCTACATTTTAGGACGGTTGTGCTTTTGCGCTTATCCTATATCTATCATTTTGCGCAAATCCCGTATTGTCATCAATCCACCAAAAAGGGGGAGATTGTAAGGGCATATTTATCCCCAATATGTTTTGGTGATTGATGACAATGCATGTGCGGACTAATCGTGCGTGTTTAGTTCTTTCAGAGATTCATCCATTGGCACGAGACGATTTCCTCCCCTCGGTGTTGTAATTCAAGACGGTGTAGCTCCTTCGTTTCGTTGTTGGTGGACTAGTTTCGTAGGAGTCACCGTACTATCAAGAGGGGATCCGTTTTGGTAAGACTTGGGTGGAATCACACGTACACATCCTTATCACACCCGTCGTCTTTCCTTCCGCATCTCTGGAGCTGTCGTTTTCCCCTTGCTATGCTTTTCTCTGCCCTAGCGGTAGTACCGCGACCACAGCGGTAGTACCGCCGAATCTCCCCAGCGGTAGTACCGCTCTCAGAGCGGTAGTACCGCTCCAAGCGGTAGTACCGCTCTCCGAGCGGTAGTACTGCTTGGGTTTTTCAGCCGTAGTACCGTTGTGTGTCTGGGCTACTTCCGCCTCGATTCTCGAACGAATTTTTCGTGTCGGGTTTTGCGGCACTAAGGGAGGTAGTAGGAGCGGTGGTACCGCTCTAAACGGTAGTACCGCCCTTCCCTAGCGGTAGTACCGCCCTGGGGTCAGGGCCCCTGACAGTGCGGCAGTACCGCTGGGTCGAGCGGTAGTACCGCTCTTCCCTAGCAGTAGTACCGCCCTGGGGTCAGGGCCCCGGGCAGCGCGGCAGTACCGCTGGGTCGAGCGGTAGTACCGTCCGGAGCGGTAGTACCGCCCTTCCCCAGTGGTAGTACCGCTCTGTGCGGGGCTGGTGAGTGGGATAATGGTTGGTTTGCTCCTCCCACTATAAAAGGGGGTCTTCTTCCCCAAAGTTGACCTACCTCTTTCCCCCAAAGCTCCATTGTTGCTCCAAGCTCCATTTTCGCCCGATCTCTCTCCCTAGCCAATCAAACTTGTTGAATTTCTCGGGATTGGTTGAGAAGGCCCAGATCTACACTTCCACCAAGAGAAATTTGATTCCCCCACTTATCCCTAGCAGATCTTGTTACTCTTGGGTGTTGAGCACCCTAGACGGTTGAGGTCACCTCGAAGCCATACTCCATTGTGGTGAAGCTTCATGGTGTTGTTGGGAGCCTCCAAGTGTTGTGGAGATAGCCCCAATCTTGTTTGTAAAGGTCCGGTTGCTGCCTTCAAGGGCTCCAATAGTGGAATCACGGCATCTCGCATTGTGTGAGGGCGTGAGGAGATTACGGTGGCCCTAGTGGCTTCTTAGGGAGCATTGTGCCTCCACACCGCTCTAACGGAGACGTACTTCCCCTTAAAAGGAAGGAACTTCGGTAACACATCCTCGTCTCCACCGGCTCCACTCTTGGTTATCTTGTCCCTTTACTTTTGCAAGCTTACTTGAGTTATATCCATTGCTTGCTTGTGTGCTTATTGTCTTTGCATCATATAGGTTGTCCACGTAGTTGCACATCTAGACAACCTATTTCATTGCAAGTTTTAATTTGTTAAAGAAAAGTCTAAAAATTGTTAGTTGCCTATTCACCCC
>NC_041387.1:520957868-520976512 GCF_002162155.2 Triticum dicoccoides | reverse complement strand
ACCATATCGATCCTTTCACTTGCCGGTAACGAGATTGAACTAGGTATTGAGATACCAACGATCGAATCTCGGGCAAGTAACATACTGATGACAAAGGGAACAACATATGTTGTTATGCGGTTTGACCGATAAAGATCTTCGTAGAATATGTGGGAGCCAATATGAGCATCCAGGTTCCGCTATTGGTTATTGACCGGAGACGTGTCTCGGTCATGTCTACATAGTTCTCGAACCCGTAGGGTTCGCACGCTTAAAGTTCGATGACGGTTATATTATGCGTTTATGAGTTCTGATGTACCGAAGGTAGTTCGGAGTCCTGGATGTGATCAAGGACATGACGAGGAGTCTCGAAATGGTCGAGACATAAAGATCGATATATTGTACGACTATATTTGGACACCGAAATGGTTCCGGGTGAGATTGGGAAATACCGGAGCTCCGGGAGGTTATCGGAACCCCCCAGGGGGTATATGGGCCTTAATGGGCTTTAGTGGAAAGGAGGGGAAAGGAGCAAGGGAGGGGGCGCCCCCCCCCAAGCCCAATCCAAATTGGGAGGGGGCCGGCCCCCCTTTCCTTCCTCCCTCCTTCCTCTTCCTTCCCTCCCCCTCTCCAAATAGGAAAAGGAGGAGTCCTACTCCCGGTGGGAGTAGGACTCCCCCCTTGGGCGCACCTCTTCCTCCTGGGCGGCCCCCTCCTCCACTCCTTTATATACGGAGGAGGAGGGCACCCCATAGACACAACAATTGATCCCTTGGATCTCTTAGCCGTGTGCGGTGCCCCCTCCACCATAGTCCACCTCGATAACATCGTAGTGGTGCTTAGGCAAAGCCCTGCGTCGGTAGAACATCATCATCATCACCACACCATCGTGCTGACGGAACTCTCCCTCAAAGATCGGCTGGATCGGAGTTCGAGGGACGTCATCGAGTTGAACGTTTGCAGAACTCGGAGGTGCCGTGCGTTTGGTACTTGATCGCTCGGATCGTGAAGACGTACGACTACATCAACTGCGTTGTGCTAACGCTTCCGCTATCGGTCTATGAGGGTACGTGGACACACTCTCCCCTCTCGTTTCTATGCATCACCATGATCTTGCATGTGCGTAGGATTTTTTTTTTGAAATTACTACATTCCCCAGCAGTGGCATCCGAGTCTGGTTTTATGCATAGATGTTATATGCACGAGTAGAACACAAGTGAGTTGTGGGCAATACAAGTCATACTGCTTACCAGCATGTCATATTTTGGTTCATCGGTATTGTTGGATGAAGCGGCCCGGACCGACATTACGCGTACGCTTACGCGAGACTGGTTTTACCGCCGTGCTTTGCACACAGGTAACTAGCGGGTGTCATTTGCTCCAACTTTAGTTGAACTGAGTGTGGCTATGCCCGGTCCTTGAGAAGGTTAAAACAGCACTAACTTGATGAACTATCGTTGTGGTTTTGATGCGTAGGTAAGGACGGTTCTTGCTCAGCCCATAGCAGCCACGTAAAACTTGCAACAACAAAGTAGATGACGTCTAACTTGTTTTTGCAGGGCATGTTGTGATGTGATATGGTCAAGGCATGATGCTATATTTTATTGTATGAGATGATCATGTTTTGTAACCGAGTTATCGGCAACTGGCAGGAGCCATATGGTTGTCGCTTTATTGTATGCAATGCAATCGCCCTGTGATTGCTTTACTTTATCACTAAGCGGTAGCGATAGTCGTAGAAGCAACAGTTGGCGAGACGACAACGATGCTACAATGGAGATCAAGGTGTCGCGCCGGTGACGATGGTGATCATGACGGCGCTTCAGAGATGGAGATCACAAGCACAAGATGATGATGGCCATATCATATCACTTATATTGATTGCATGTGATGTTTATCTTTTATGCATCTTATCTTGCTTTGATTGACGGTAGCATTATAAAATGATCTCTCACTAAATTTCAAGATAAAAGTGTTCTCCCTGAGTATGCACCGTTGCCAAAGTTTGTCATGCCCAGACACCACGTGATGATCGGGTGTGATAAGCTCTACGTCCATCTACAACGGGTGCAAGCCAGTTTTGCACACGCAGAATACTCAGGTTAAACTTGACGAGCCTAGCATATGCAGGTATGGCCTCGGAACACTGAGACCGAAAGGTCGAGCATGAAGCATATAGTAGATATGATCAACATAGTGATGTTCACCATTGAAAGCTACTCCATTTCACGTGATGATCGGTTATGGTTTAGTTGATTTGGATCATGTGATCACTTAGATGATTAGAGGGATGTCTATCTAAGTGGGAGTTCTTAAGTAATATGATTAATTGAACTTAAATTTATCATGAACTTAGTACCTGATAGTATTTTGCATGTCTATGTTTGTTGTAGATAGATGGCTCATGTTGTTGTTTCGTTGAATTTTAAAACGTTCCTTGAGAAAGCAAAGTTGAAAGATGATGGTAGCAATTACACGGACTGGGTCCGTAACTTGAGGATTATCCTCATTGCTGCATAGAAGAATTAGGTCCTGGAAGCACCGCTAGGTGCCAAACCGGGTGCAGGAGCAACACCAGATGTTATGAATGTCTGGCAGAGCAAAGCTGATGACTACTCGATAGTTTAGTGTGTCATGCTTTACAGCTTAGAACCGGGACTTCAACGGCGTTTTGAACGTCATGGAGCATATGAGATGTTCTAGGAGTTGAAGTTAATATTTCAAGCAAATGCCCGGATTGAGATATATGAAGTCTCCAATAAGTTCTACAGCTACAAGATGGAGGAGAATAGTTCTGTTAGTGAGCATATACTCAGAATGTCTGGGTATAACAATCACTTGATTCAACTGGGAGTTAATCTTCCGGATGATTAAGTCATTGACAGAATTCTTCAATCACTGCCACCAAGCTACAAGAGCTTCGTGATGAACTATAACATGCAAGGGATGGATAAGACGATTCCCAAGTTCTTCGCAATGCTAAAGGCTGCGGAGGTAGAAATCAAGAAGGAGCATCAAGTGTTGATGGTCAATAAGACCACCAGTTTCAAGAAAAAGGGCAAAGGGAAGAAGAAGGGGAACTTCAAGAAGAACAACAAACAAGTTGCTGCTCAAGAGAAGAAACCCAAGTCTGGACCTAAGTCTGAGACTGAGTGCTTCTACTGCAAGCAGACTGGTCACTGGAAGCGGAACTGCCCCAAGTATTTGGCGGATAAGAAGGATGGCAAGGTGAACAAAGGTATATGTGATATACATGTTATTGATGTGTACCTTACCAGAGCTCGCAATAGCACCTGGGTATTTGATACTGGTTCTGTTGCTAATATTTGCAACTCGAAACAGGGACTACAGATTAAGCGAACACTGGCTAAGGACAAGGTGACAATGCGCGTGGGAAATGGTTCCAAAGTCGATGTGATCGCCGTAGGCACGCTACCTCTACATCTACCTTCGGGATTAGTTTTAGACCTAAATAATTGTTATTTGGTGCCAGCGTTGAGCATGAACATTGTATCTAGATCTTGTTTGATGCGAGATGGTTATTCATTTAAATCTGAGAATAATGGTTGTTCTATTTATATGAGTAATATCTTTTATGGTCATGCACCCTTGAAGAGTGGTCTATTTTTGATGAATCTCGATAGTAGTGATACACATATTCATAATGTTGAAGCCAAAAGATGCAGAGTTGATAGTGATAGTGCAACTTATTTGTGGCACTGCCGTTTGGGTCATATTGGTGTAAAGCGCATGAAGAAACTCCATACTGATGGACTTTTGGAATCACTTGATTATGAATCACTTGGTACTTGCGAACCATGCCTCATGGGCAAGATGACTAAAACGCCGTTCTCCGAAACTATGGAGCGAGCAACTGATTTGTTGGAGATCATACATACTAATGTATGTGGTCCAATGTGTTGGAAATATGCCCTAGAGGCAATAATAAAAGGATTATTATTATATTTCCTTGTTCATGATAATTGTCTTTTATTCATGCTATAATTGTATTATACGGAAATCGTAATACACGTGTGAATACTTAGACCAAATACGTCCCTAGTAAGCCTCTAGTTGACTAGCTCGTTGGTCAACAGATAGTTATGGTTTCCTGACTATGGACATTAGATGTCGTTGACAACGGGATCACATCATTAGGAGAATGATGTGATGGACAAGACCCAATCCTAAGCATAGCACAAGATCGTGTAGTTCGTTTTGCTAGAGCTTTTCCAATGTCAAAGTATCTCTTCCTTAGACCATGAGATCGTGTAACTCCCGGATACCGTAGGAGTGCTTTGGGTGTACCAAACGTCACAACATAACTGGGTGACTATAAAGGTGCACTACAGGTATCTCCAAAAGTGTCTGTTGGGTTGACACGGATCGAGACTGGGATTTGTCACTCCGTATTACGGAGAGGTATCACTGGGCCCACTCGGTAGTGCATCATCATAATGAGCTCAAAGTGACCAAGTGTCTGGTCACGGGATCATGCATTACGGTATGAGTAAAGTGACTTGCCGGTAACGAGATTGAACAAGGTATTGGGATACCGACGATCGAATCTCGGGCAAGTAACATACCATCTGACAAAGGGAATAGTATATGGGGTTGCTTGAATCCTCGACATCGTGGTTCATCCGATGAGATCATCGAGGAGTATGTGGGAGCCAACATGGGTATCCAGATCCCGCTGTTGGTTATTGATCGGAGAGCCGTCTCGGTCATGTCTGCATGTCTCCCGAACCTATAGGGTCTACACACTTAAGGTTCGGTGACGCTAGGGTTGTATGAATATGAGTATGCAGCAAACCGAATGTTGTTCAGAGTCCCGGATGAGATCCCGGACGTCACGAGGAGTTCCGGAATGGTCCGGAGGTAAAGAAAACTATATAGGAAGTGCTGTTTCGGCCATCGGGAAAGTTTCGGGGTCACCCGGTATTGTACCGGGACCACCGGGAAGGTCCCGGGGGTCCACCGGGTGGGGCCACCTATCCCGGAGGGCCCCGTGTGCTGAAGTGGGAGGGGAACCAGCCCCTAGTGGGCTGGTGCGCCCCCCTTGCCCCCCCTGCGCCTAGGGTTGGAAACCCTAGGTGGGGGGGCGCACCACTTGCCTTGGGGGGCACTCCACCCCCCTGGCCGCCGCCCCCTTGGGAGATTGCATATCCCAGGGCCGGCGCCCCCCCTGGGGGCCTATATAAAGGAGGGCAGGGGGAGGTCAGCCGCACCCTTGTGTCTTGGCGCCTCCCTCCCCTGCTACACCTCGTCCTCCTCCCGCAGCAGCTTGGCGAAGCCCTGCCGGAGTTCTGCTGCATCCACCACCACGCCGTTGTGCTACTAGATCATCATCAACCTCTCCTTCCCCCTTGCTGGATCAAGAAGGAGGAGACGTCATCCGCTCCGTACATGTGTTGAACGCGGAGGTGTTGTCCGTTCGGCACTTGGTCATTGGTGATTTGAATCACGGCGAGTACGACTCCATCATGACCGTTCTCTCGAACGCTTCCGCACGCGATCTACATGTGGTATGTAGATGCAATCTCTCTCCCATGACTCGTTGCTTAGATGAACTCATAGATGGATCTTGGTGAAACCGTAGGAAAAATTTTAATTTTCTGCAACGTTCCCCAACAGTGGCATCATGAGCCAGGTCTATGCGTAGTTCTCTATTGCACGAGTAGAACACAATTTTGTTGTGGGCGTAGATCTTGTCAACTTGCTTGCCGCTACTAGTCTTTTCTTGCTTCAGCAGTATTGTGGGATGAAGCGGCCCGGACCGACCTTACACGTACGCTTACGTGAGACAGGTTCCACCGACTGACATGCACTAGTTGCATAAGGTGGCTAGCGGGTGTCTGTCTCTCCCACTTTAGTTGGAGCGGATTCGATGAAAAGGGTCCTTATGAAGGGTAAATAGAAGTTGACAAAATCACGTTGTGGTTATTCGTAGGTAAGAAAACATTCTTGCTAGAACCCAATTGCAGCCACGTAAAAGATGCAACAACAATTAGAGGACGTCTAACTTGTTTTTGCAGCAATTGTCATGTGATGTGATATGGTCAGAAGTTGTGATGAATGATGAATGATATATTGTGATGTATGAGATCATGTTCTTGTAATAGGAATCACGACTTGCATGTCGATGAGTATGACAACCGGCAGGAGCCATAGGAGTTGTCTTTATTTTTGTATGACCTGCGTGTCATTGAAAAACGCCATGTAAATTACATTACTTTATTGCTAAACGTGTTAGCCATAGAAGTAGAAGTAGTCGTTGGCGTGACAACTTCATGAAGACACGATGATGGAGATCATGATGATGGAGATCATGGTGTCATGCCGGTGACGAAGATGATCATGGAGCCCCGAAGATGGAGATCGAAGGAGCTATATGATATTGGCCATATCATGTCACTACTTTATATAATTGCATGTGACGTTTATTATGTTTATGCATCTTGTTTACTTAGAACGACGGTAGTAAATAAGATGATCCCTTATAATAATTTCAAGAAGGTGTTCCCCCTAACTGTGCTCCGTTGCTAAAGTTCGTCGTTTCGAAGCACCACGTGATGATCGGGTGTGATAGATCCTTACGTTCACATACAACGGGTGTAAGACAGTTTTACACATGCAGAAACACTTAGGGTTAACTTGACGAGCCTAGCATGTACAAACATGGCCTCGAAACACAAGAGACCGAAAGGTCGAACATGAGTCGTATGGAAGATACGATCAACATGGAGATGTTCACCGATGATGACTAGTCCGTCTCACGTGATGATCGGACACGACCTAGTCGACTCGGATCATGTAACACTTAGATGACTAGAGGGATGTCTAATCTGAGTGGGAGTTCATTAAATAATTTGATTAGATGAACTTAATTATCATGAACTTAGTCTAAAGTCTTTGCAAAATATGTCTTGTAGATCAAATGGCCAACGCTCATGTCAACATGAACTTCAATGCGTTCCTAGAGAAAACCAAGCTGAAAGATGATGGCAGCAACTATTCGGACTGGGTCCGGAACCTGAGGATCATCCTCATAGCAGCCAAGAAAGATTATGTCCTAGATGCACCGCTAGGTGAAGCACCCATCCCAGAGAACCAAGACGTTATGAACACTTGGCAATCACGTGCTGATGATTACTCCCTCGTTCAGTGTGGCATGCTTTACAGCTTAGAACCGGGGCTCCAAAAGCGTTTTGAGCGACACGGAGCATATGAGATGTTCGAGGAGCTAAAAATGGTTTTTCAAGCTCATGCCCGGGTCGAGAGATATGAAGTCTCCGACTAGTTCTATAGTTGTAAGATGGAGGAAAACAGTTCTGTCAATGAGCACATACTCAAAATGTCTGGGTTGCACAACCGCCTGTCCCAGCTGGAGATCAACCTCCCGGACGAGGCAGTCATTGACAGAATCCTTCAGTCGCTCCCACCAAGCTACAAGAGCTTTGTGCTGAACTACAATATGCAGGGGATGGTGAAGACCATTCCTGAAGTATTTTCAATGCTGAAGTCAGCGGAGGTTGAAATCAAGAAAGAACATCAAGTGTTGATGGTCAATAAGACCACTAAGTTCAAGAAGGGCAAGGGAAAGAAGAACTTCAAGAAGGACGGCAAAGATGTTGCTGCGCCCGGTAAGCCACTTGCCGGGAAGAAGTCAAAGAATGGACCCAAGCCTGAGACTGAGTGCTTTTATTGCAAGGGGAAGGGTCACTGGAAGCGGAACTGCCCCAAATACTTAGTGGACAAGAAGGCCGGCAACACTAAAGGTATATTTGCTATACATGTAATTGATGTGTACCTTACCAGTACTCGTAGTAACTCCTGGGTATTTGATGCTGGTGCCGTTGCTCATATTTGTAACTCACAACAGGAGCTGCGGAATAAGCGGAGACTGGCAAAGGACGAGGTGACGATGCGCGTCGGGAATGGTTCCAAGGTCGATGTGATCACCGTCGGCACGCTACCTCTACATTTACCCATGGGATTAGTTTTAAACCTCAATAATTGTTATTTAGTGCCAAGTTTGAGCATGAACATTGTATCTGGATCTCGTTTGATGCGAGATGGCTACTCATTTAAATCCGAGAATAATGGTTGTTCTATTTATATGAGAGATATGTTTTATGGTCATGCCCCGATGGTCAATGGTTTATTCTTAATGAATCTCGAACGTAATGTTACACATATTCATAGTGTGAATACCAAAAGATGTAAAGTTGATAACGATAGTCCCACATACTTGTGGCACTGCCGCCTTGGTCACATAGGTGTCAAGCGCATGAAGAAGCTCCATACTGATGGACTTTTAGAGTCTCTCGATTATGAATCATTTGACACGTGCGAACCATGCCTCATGGGTAAAATGACCAAGACTCCGTTCTCCGGAACAATGGAGCGAGCAACCAACTTATTGGAAATCATACATACCGATGTGTGCGGTCCAATGAGTGTTGAGGCTCGCGGAGGATATCGTTATGTTCTCACTCTCACTGATGACTTGAGTAGATACGGGTATGTCTACTTGATGAAACACAAGTCTGAGACCTTTGAAAAGTTCAAGGAATTTCAGAATGAGGTAGAGAATCAACGTGACCGAAAGATAAAGTTCCTACGATCAGATCGTGGAGGAGAATATTTAAGTCACGAATTTGGTACACACTTAAGGAAATGTGGAATCGTTTCACAACTCACGCCGCCTGGAACACCTCAGCGTAACAGTGTGTCCGAACGTCGTAATCGCACTCTATTGGATATGGTGCGATCTATGATGTCTCTTACCGATTTACCGCTATCATTTTGGGGATACGCTCTAGAGACAGCTACATTCACTTTAAATAGGGCACCGTCTAAATCCGTTGAGACGTCACCATATGAATTATGGTTTGGGAAGAAACCTAAGCTGTCGTTTCTAAAAGTTTGGGGATGCGATGCTTATGTCAAGAAACTTCAACCTGAAAAGTTCGAACGGAAGTCTGAAAAATGCGTCTTCATAGGATACCCTAAGGAAACCATTGGGTATACCTTCTACCTTAGATCCGAAGGCAAGATCTTTGTTGCCAAGAACGGATCCTTTCTGGAAAAAGAGTTTCTCTTGAAAGGAGTAAGTGGGAGGAAAGTAGAACTCGATGAAGTACTACCTCTTGAACCGGAAAGTAGTGCGGCTCAGGAAAATGTTCCTGTGGTGCCTACACCGACTGGAGAGGAAATTAATGATGATGATCAAGGTACTTCGGATCAAGTTGCTACTGAACTTCGTAGGTCCACAAGGACACGTTCCACACCAGAGTGGTATGGCAACCCTGTCCTGGAAATCATGTTGTTAGACAACGGTGAACCTTCGAACTATGAAGAAGCGATGGCGGGCCCAGATTCCAATAAATGCTAGAAGCCATGCAATCCGAGATAGAATCCATGTATGAAAACAAAGTATGGACTTTGACTGACTTGCCCGATGATCGGCGAGCGATAGAAAACAAATGGATCTTTAAGAAGAAGACGGACGCGGATGGTAATGTCACCATCTATAAAGCTCGACTTGTCGCTAAGGGTTATCGGCAAGTTCAAGGGATTGACTACGATGAGACTTTCTCTCCCGTAGCGAAGCTTAAGTCCGTCCGAATCATGTTAGCAATTGCCGCATACTATGATTATGAGATATGGCAGATGGACGTCAAAACGGCATTCCTTAACGGTTATCTTAAGGAAGAGCTGTATATGATGCAGCCAGAAGGTTTTGTCGATCCTAAGAATGCTAACAAAGTATGCAAGCTCCAGCGATCCATTTATGGGCTGGTGCAAGCATCTCGGAGTTGGAACATTCACTTTGATGAGATGATCAAAGCGTTTGGGTTTATGCAGACTTATGGAGAAGCCTGCGTTTACAAGAAAGTGAGTGGGAGCTCTGTAGCATTTCTCATATTATATGTAGATGACATACTTTTGATGGGAAATGATATAGAATTCTTGGACAGCATTAAGGCCTACTTGAATAAGTGTTTTTCAATGAAGGACCTTGGATAAGCTGCTTACATATTAGGCATCAAGATCTATAGGGATAGATCGAGACGCCTCATAGGTCTTTCACAAAGCACATACCTTGATAAGATTTTGAAGAAGTTCAAAATGGATCAGTCCAAGAAAGGGTTCTTGCCTGTATTGCAAGGTGTGAGATTGAGCTCGGCTGAATGCCCGACCACGGCAAAAGATAAAGAAGAGATGAGCGTCATCCCCTATGCCTCAGCCATAGGATCTATTATGTATGCCATGATGTGTACCAGACCTGATGTAAACCTTGTCGTAAGTTTGGTAGGAAGGTACCAAAGTAATCCCGGCAAGGAACACTGGACAGCGGTCAAGAATATCCTGAAGTACCTGAAAAGGACAAAGGACATGTTTCTCGTTTATGGAGGTGACAAAGAGCTCGTCGTAAAGGGTTACGTCGACGCTAGCTTCGACACAGATCTGGATGACTCTAAGTCACAAACCGGATACGTGTATATGTTGAATGGTGGAGCAGTAAGCTGGTGCAGCTGCAAGCAGAGCATCGTGGCGGGATCTACATGTGAAGCGGAGTACATGGCAGCCTTGGAGGCAGCGCATGAAGCAATTTGGGTGAAGGAGTTCATCACCGACCTAGGAGTCATACCCAATGCGTCGGGGCCGATCAAACTCTTCTGTGACAACATTGGAGCTATTGCCCTTGCCAAGGAGCCCAGGTTTCACAAGAAGACCAGGCACATCAAGCGTCGTTTCAATTCCATCCGTGAAAATGTTCAAGATGGAGACATAGATATTTGCAAAGTACATACAGATCTGAATGTCGCAGATCCGTTGACTAAACCTCTTTCGCGAGCAAAACATGATCAACACCAGAACTCTATGGGTGTTCGATTCATCACAATGTAACTAGATTATTGACTCTAGTGCAAGTGGGAGACTGTTGGAAATATGCCCTAGAGGCAATAATAAAAGGATTATTATTATATTTCCTTGTTCATGATAATTGTCTTTTATTCATGCTATAATTGTATTATCTGGAAATCATAATACACGTGTGAATACTTAGACCAAATACATCCCTAGTAAGCCTCTAGTTGACTAGCTCGTTGGTCAACAGATAGTCATGGTTTCCTGACTATGGACATTAGATGTCGTTGACAACGGGATCACATCATTAGGAGAATGATGTGATGGACAAGACCCAATCCTAAGCATAGCACAAGATCATGTAGTTCGTTTTGCTAGAGCTTTTCCAATGCCAAAGTATCTCTTCCTTAGACCATGAGATCGTGTAACTCCCGGATACCGTAGGAGTGCTTTGGGTGTACCAAACGTCACAACGTAACTGGTTGACTATAAAGGTGCACTACAGGTATCTCCGAAAGTGTCTGTTGGGTTGACACGGATCGAGACTGGGATTTGTCACTCCGTATTACGGAGAGGTATCACTGGGCCCACTCGGTAGTGCATCATCATAATGAGCTCAAAGTGACCAAGTGTCTGGTCATGGGATCATGCATTACGGTACGAGTAAAGTGACTTGCCGGTAACGAGATTGAACAAGGTATTGGGATACCGATGATCGAATCTCGGGCAAGTAGCATACCGTCTGACAAAGGGAATAGTATACGGGGTTGCTTGAATCCTCGACATTGTGGTTCATCCGATGAGATCATTGAGGAGTATGTGGGAGCCAACATGGGTATCCAGATCCCGTTGTTGGTTATTGACCGGAGAGCCGCCTCGGTCATGTCTGCATGTCTCCCGAACCCGTAGGGTCTACACACTTAAGGTTCGGTGACGCTAGGGTTGTATGAATATGAGTATGCAGCAAACCGAATGTTGTTCAGAGTCCCGGATGAGATCCCGGACGTCACGAGGAGTTCCGGAATGGTCCGGAGGTAAAGAAAACTATATAGGAAGTGCTGTTTCGGCCATCGGGAAAGTTTCGGGGTCACCCGGTATTGTACCGGGACCACCGGAAAGGTCCCGGGGGTCCACCGGGTGGGGCCACCTATCCCGGAGGGCCCCGTGGGCTGAAGTGGGGGGGGGGGGACCAGCCCCTAGTGGGCTGGTGCGCCCCCCCTTGGGCCCCCCTGCGCCTAGGGTTGGAAACCCTAGGTGGGGGGCGCACCACTTGCCTTGGGGGCACTCCACCCCCCTGGCCGCCGCCCCCTTGGGAGATTGCATCTCCCAGGGCCGCCCCCCCTGGGGGCCTATATAAAGGAGGGCAGGGGGAGGGCAGCCGCACCCTTGTGTCTTGGCGCCTCCCTCCCCTGCTACACCTCGTCCTCCTCCCGCAGCAGCTTGGCGAAGCCCTGCCGGAGTTCTGCTGCATCCACCACCACGCCGTTGTGCTGCTGGATCATCATCAACCTCTCCTTCCCCCTTGCTGGATCAATAAGGAGGAGACATCATCCGCTCCATACGTGTGTTGAATGCGGAGGCGTTGTCCATTCGGCACTTGGTCATCGGTGATTTGAATCACGGCGAGTACGACTCCATCATCACCGTTCTCTCGAACGCTTCCGCATGCGATCTACAAGTGGTATGTAGATGCAATCTCTCTCCCATGAATCGCTGCTTAGATGAACTCATAGATGGATCTTGGTGAAACCGTAGGAAATTTTTTAATTTTCTGCAACGTTCCCCAACACAATGAATATTGAGGCTCGCGGCGGGTATCGTTATTTTCTCACCTTCATAGATGATTTAAGCAGATATAGGTATATCTACTTAATGAAACATAAGTCTGAAACATTTGAAAAGTTCAAAGAATTTCAGAGTGAAGTTGAAAATCATCGTAACAAGAAAATAAAGTTTCTACGATCTCATCGTGGAGGAGAATATTTGAGTTACGAGTTTGGTCTACATTTGAAACAATGCGGAATAGTTTCACAACTCACGCCACCTGGAACACCATAGCGTAATGGTGTGTCCGAACATCGTAATCGTACTTTACTAGATATGGCGCGATCTATGATGTCTCTTACTGATTTACCGCTATCGTTTTGGGGTTATGCTTTAGAGACGACCGCATTCACGTTAAATAGGGCACCATCAAAATCCGTTGAGACGACGTCTTATGAACTATGGTTTGGCAAGAAACCAAAGTTGTCGTTTCTTAAAGTTTGGGGCTGCGATGCTTATGTGAAAAAGCTTCAACCTGATAAGCTCGAACCCAAATCGGAGAAATGCGTCTTCATAGGATACCCAAAGGAAACTGTTGGGTACACCTTCTATCACAGATCCGAAGGCAAGACATTCATTGCCAAGAATGGATCCTTTCTAGCGAAGGAGTTTCTCTCGAAAGAAGTGAGTGGGAGGAAAGTAGAACTTGATGAGGTAACAGTACCTGCTCCCTTATTGGAAGGTAGTTCATCGCAGAAACCGGTTCCTGTGACGTCTACACCAATTAGTGAGGAAGTTAATGATGATGATCATGAAACTTTAGATCAAGTTGTTACTAAACTTCGTAGGTCAACCAGAGTAAGATCCGCACTAGAGTGGTATGAAAATCCTGTTCTGGAGGTTATGTTACTAGACCATGACGAACCTACGAACTATGAAGAAGCGATGGTGAGCCCAGATTCCGCAAAATGGCTTGAGGCCATGTAATCTGAGATGAGATCCATGTATGAGAACAAACTATGGACTTTGGTTGACTTGCCCCATGATCGGCAAGCCATCGAGAATAAATGGATCTTCAAGAAGAAGACTGACGCTGATGGTAATGTTACTGTCTATAAAGCTCGACTTGTTGCGAAAGGTTTTCGACAAGTTCAAGGGGTTAACTACGATGAAACTTTCTCACCCGGCGATGCTTAAGTATGTCCGAATCATGTTAGCAATTGTTGCATTTTATGATTATGAAATTTGGTAAATGGATGTCAAAACTGCATTCCTGAATGGATTTCTGGAAGAAGAGTTGTATATGATGCAACCAGAAGGTTTTGTCGATCCAAAAGGTGCTAACAAAGTGTGCTAGCTCCAGTGGTCCATTTATAGACTAGTGCAAGCCTCTCGGAGTTGGAATAAACGCTTTGATAGTGTGATCAAAGCATATGGTTTTATACAGACTTTTGGAGAAGCCTATATTTATAAGAAAGTGAGTGGGAGCTCTGTAGCATTTCTAATATTATATGTGGACGACATATTGTTGATTGGAAATGATATAGAATTTCTGGATAGCATAAAAGGATACTTGAATAAAAGTTTTTCAATGAAAGACCTCGGTGAAGCTTCTTATATATTGGGCATCAAGATCTATAGAGATAGATCAAGACGCTTAATTGGACTTTCACAAAGTACATACCTTGATAAAGTTTTGAAAAAGTTCAAAATGGATCAAGCAAAGAAAGGGTTCCTGCCTGTAATACAAGGTGTGAAATTGAGTCAGACTCAATGCCCGACCACTACAGAAGATAGAGAGAAAATGAAAGATGCTCCCTATGCTTCAGCCATAGGCTCTATCATGTATGCAATGATGTGTACCAGACCTGATGTGTGGCTTGCTATTAGTTTAGCAGGGAGGTACCAAAGTAATCCAGGAGTGGATCACTGGACAACGGTCAAGAACATCCTGAAATACCTGAAAAGGACTAAGGATATGTTTCTCATTTATGGAGGTGACAAAGTGCTAGTCGTAAATGGTTATGTCGATGCAAGCTTTGACACTGATCCGGACGATTCTAAATCGCAAACCGGATACGTGTTCATATTGAATAGTGGAGCTGTCAGTTGGTGCAGTTCTAAACAAAGCGTCGTGGCGGGATCTACATGTGAAGCGGAGTACATAGCTGCTTCAGAAGCAGCAAATGAAGGAGTCTGGATGAAGGAGTTCATATCCGATCTAGGTGTCATACCTAGTGCATCGGGTCAAATGAAAATCTTTTGTGACAATACTGGTGCAATTGCCTTGGCAAAGGAATCCAGATTTCACAAGAGAACCAAGCACATCAAGAGACGCTTCAATTCCATCCGGGACCAAGTCCAGGTGGGAGACATAGAGATTTGCAAGATACATACGATCTGAATGTTGCAGACCCGTTGACTAAGCCTCTTCCACAAGTAAAACATGATCAGCACCAAGGCTCCATGGGTGTTAGAATCATTACCGTGTAATCTAGATTATTGACTCTAGTGCAAGTGGGAGACTGAAGGAAATATGCCCTAGAGGCAATAATAAAGTTATTATTTATTTCCTTATATCATGATAAATGTTTATTATTCGTGCTAGAATTGTATTAACCGGAAACATGATACATGTGTGAATACATAGACAAACAGAGTGTCACTAGTATGCCACTACTTGACTAGCTCGTTGATCAAAGATGGTTATGTTTCCTAGCCATGGACAAAGAGTTGTCATTTGATTAACGGGATCACATCATTAGGAGAATGATGTGATTGACTTGACCCATTCCGTTAGCTTAGCACTTGGTCGTTTAGTATGTTGCTATTGATTTCTTCATGACTTATACATGTTACTATGACTATGAGATTATGCAACTCCCGTTTACCGGAGGAACACTTTGTGTGCTACCAAACGTCACAACGTAACTGGGTGGTTATAAAGGTGCTCTACAGGTGTCTCCGAAGGTACTTGTTGGGTTGGCGTATTTTAGATTAGGATTTGTCACTCCGATTGTCGGAGAGGTATCTCTAGGCCCACTCGGTAATGCACATCACTATAAGCCTTGCAACCATTACAGCTAATGAGTTAGTTGCGGGATGATGTATTACGGAACGAGTAAAGAGACTTGCCGGTAACGAGATTGAACCAGGTATTGAGATACCGACGATCGAATCTCAGGCAAGTAACACACCGATGACAAAGGGAACAACATATGTTGTTATGCAGTTTGACCGATAAAGATCTTCGTAGAATATATGGGAGCCAATATGAGCATCCAGGTTCCGCTACTGGTTATTGACCGGAGATGTGTCTCGGTCATGTCTACATAGTTCTCGAACCCGTAGGGTCCACACGCTTAAAGTTCGATGACAGTTATATTATGAGTTTATGTGTTTTGATGTACCGAAGGAAGTTTGGAGTCCCGGATGTGATCACGAACATGACGAGGAGTCTCGAAATGGTCGAGACATAAAGATCGATATATTGGACGACTATATTTGGACACTGAAATGGTTCCGGGTGAGATTGGGACAATACCAGAGCTCCGGGAGGTTACCGGAACCCCCCGGGGGGTATATGGGCCTTAATGGGCTTTAGTGGAAAGGAGGGGAAAGGAGCAAGGGAGGGGGCGCCCCCCCAAGCCCAATCCGAATTGGGAGGAGGGTCGGCCCCCTCTTTCCTCCCTCCCTCCTTCCTCTCCCTTCCCACTCCCTCTCCAAATAGGAAAAGGAGGAGTCCTACTCCAGGTGGGAGTAGGACTCCCCCCTTGGGCGCACCTCCTCCTCCTGGCCGCCCCCCTCCTCCACTCCTTTATACACGGAGGAGGGGGAACCCCATAGACACAACAATTGATCCCTTGGATCTCTTAGCCGTGTGCGGTGCCCCCCTCCACCATAGTCCACCTCGATAATATCGTAGTGGTGCTTAGGCGAAGCCCTGCGTTGGTAGAACATCATCATCGTCACCACACCATCGTGCTGACAAAACTCTCCCTCAAAGATCGGCTGGATCGGAGTTCGAGGGACGTCATCGAGTTGAACGTGTGCAGAACTCGGAGGTGCCGTGCGTTCGGTACTTGATCGGTCGGATCATGAAGATGTACGACTGCATCAACCGCATTGTGCTAACGCTTCCGCTTTCGGTCTACGAGGGTACGTGGACACACTCTCCCCTCTTGTTGCTATGCATCACCATGATCTTGCGTGTGCATAGGAAACTTTTTTGAAATTACTACGTCCCCCAACACTAAACGCTCTTATATTTCTTTACAGTGGGAGTACATTACTACCGATACATTGATTTTACCATGTATTTCCAAGCTAGTTGTATGCACGTAGGAAAGAACTACCTTTTTATGTCCAAAACCACCACTTGATTATATCCTGGTTCTTCTCAGTATTGTGCTACTCTAAATATCGCCACCTGCTCCTCTTAGATGAGATCTTCCACTTCATCATCCTGGAGATTCATCCTTTCCAGCAGATCTTCCACTAGTTGGTTCCCTTCCTTCCTCAAATTTCTTAATCTCCCCTTATCCTCCATCACTATCAAGATCACAAGATCTCATCAGTGTCAAACCCTAGATCACAACACCATACCAAGGAGAGTAGGTGTACAAGACACCCCCATAGTCAGCCCGAGCGGAGTGGACTGTCCGGGATGAAGGAGAACGGTAGAGAAGAGATAGAAACTCTTGACAAATAGTCATTGCCAGAGGGCAAAACCCCATGTTTTTGGGCAGGGAAAAAAGCACGTGCTGCTTTACATTTTAGCTTAGATTTTTTTGAGCAGAACATTTAACCTAGTTTTTTTATAATCACATGGTCACTTTATTGATCTATGACAAGGGGTACAATAGTAGAGAGAGAGAGATAAAGAGAGAGGGAGAGAGAGAGCACTCTTTACAAGATTATGCAACTTATAATTTAACTCTCTAGCTACCCTCATGAATGAACCTAACCAGGCTGAAGGAGTGTGCATGTTCCTTGATCTCCGCAAGTACATAACTATAAGCACATATACTACCTTTGTTGGTCTTCTTTACTATGATGGAAGCATCACATGCGATAACAAGTTTTTGCACGCGTAGATCCTCTGCGAGCACCAAGGTCTGACAACACCCAATGCATTCCAGAGTAACCGGGTCGGTGCAGCAGTCAAAGACTCGTCCCGATGATCCAAGGTACTTTCCAGCGTATCTCGACACACGATGGCCGCTACCCCCTTGGGAATTGTCTTGCCAACCCTTGCATTCACATTCATCTTGCACCATCCCTGTTGCGGTGGGATCCACTTCTTTACCTCGAAAGGCACATGTATCCTTCTCCCGGCGGGTTGTCGTTGATGATCTCCAACTCAACGATCAACTTTGTGTCAAAGTCGTAGATAGTAACAAGGCTCTGATAGATAGCTTCATGGATGGCCCTCCTGTGGGCGCTTCAGGTTGACCACAAAGTGAGTAGAGTCATGATGAAGTCTGCATGTGAATTCATGTCCATCATGTGGGGAAACCATTCCTTCATGCTCGGACATCTGTTCATGCACATATGCTCCGTGAGAGATTCATCAACAAGTGCCAAACACATCGTGACGGGGTATAGTCAAATGAGCGAGTGTCTCCATGAGTCATCCTCGATCCGCTTTGCAGATTGCGCACATAGGGGTGTTGGACATAATCATGTGATGCTTCCAGTTTAACCAAGTGATGTAGTTTCTTTGATGGCTTTGCGAAAAAGGAAAAGTTTGATGGTCAGGCCCAAGCCGAGCAGAAAAATATCTCGGTTCAGCCCATATTTTTTTAACAGGGTTCAAACCATGTTGTCATGGGAGTAGTAGGACATAGGAAAAGCCCAATTTCTATTCGGCGCTTAAGGCGCCATGAACAATGTGGTTTGTACATGGCGCCCACGCAGTTGAGCGATGGGAATAATGGGCCGACCCATCCCAATGCGCCCATGCAGGCAGTTCCTCTTTCGATTTTGTGAAGATTCCGGAAGCTTCTGGTTTGGTCCCC
>NC_041387.1:520937795-520957703 GCF_002162155.2 Triticum dicoccoides | reverse complement strand
TCGATCTGTGTTTTCACCCGGTTTTTGTTCGGCTTTTTTTTCCTTTTCATTCTTTTCATTTCATATTGCGTGAAACTTTTGTGAATTTCATTTTTTTTCTTCTGAAATTCAGATTTTTTTTCTCAAATTTGTGTACATTATTTAATTTTGTGAACCTTTTCCATATCCCTGAATTTGTTCCAAATTTGTGAACCTTTCAAATTCGTGTTTTTTTTCAAATTCATGAACCTTTTCAAATATTTAAAGTTTCTTAAATTCACAAACCTTTTTCCAATATGTGAACCTTTTTCTTTATAAACTTGTTTCAAATTGAGAACTTTTTTTAGATTCATGAACACCTTTTCAAATTCACAAACCTTCTTTAAATGTTATATATTTTTTCAAATTCACGATTTTTTAAAAAATTTATGAACTTTTTCAAGTTCATGATTTTTTCAAACTATGATTTTGTTTTCAAATTGTGCATTTTTTTGAAAATCTTTCATAAACATCATTCAAATTCCATGTTCTTTTTCCTTCAAATTCCGCCAATTTTTTTGAATTACATGAACATTTTCCACATTCATGAACATTTTGTAAAACACATACTGTTTTTTTTATTTCACCAGAAAATTTAAAACTGACAGAAAAAATACTCCCTCTGTGATTTAAACGCTCTTATATTTTTTTAGTAGGTGTTCTCTGAGACTGCAGAGTTCAGACCGACAACAAATGGGGACGAACGTAAAAAGGAAGCGAGCAAAAAAAAATCCGATCGAACGAGAGATTCTCTAGGAAACACTTATATTTGGAAGGAGCGAGCCAGCGTGGCGAATTGCTGGGCCGGGCCACAAAGCGGATACATGCGCGCCGAAGCTCTCTCTAGGAAAAGTCCACGATGTGCTAAAAAATAAAGAGGAAAAGTCCAGGCCATGACGCAATGGCATCTTCTCCAGCCTTCTTTTTCCTCCCGCTGCCTCCGTTCCCCGTTCCGCGCCGCCCTCCCGTTCTCCTCGCTCCGCCCGTTCTGGATTCAAATTTCGAATCCCCCCACCGTTTCCGCCCCCCTGCACCAAATACCCGACCCGATTCCTTTTCCTCCCCCCTCCCACCATGAGTGACGCACCCGGCGCAGCAGCCTCAGCTATGGGCAGCGGCAGGGAGCTCGCCAACCCGCCGTCGGACGGCATCTCCAACCTCCGCTTCTCCAACCACAGCGACCACCTCCTCGTTTCCTCCTGGGACAAGGTGAGCCGCCGCGCGCTCCCCCCCTCCGTTCCTCTGTTCCGGCAAGGCGTGATAAACCCTAGCCGCCTGATCTGGCCGATCTGACCTGGTTTGGGCGCCTGAGCTCTGTTCCAGACGGTTCGGCTGTACGACGCCGAGGCGAACCTGCTCAAAGGGGAGTTCGCGCACCCCGGGCCTGTGCTCGACTGCTGCTTCCACGACGACTCCTCCGGGTTTAGCGCTGGCGCCGACCACACCGTTCGGAGGTGAGGGCTGTTGTGTTTTGTGGTTTCTGCGCCTTTTGCATTCGATTTGTGGAGTTGACAGGGCCGTTCGTATAATCGATTGGGTTATAGATCTGCAACCAGTACGGGATGCCTAGGCCGTGTTTCCTTCGTGATGAAGCGATATGATTCATTTTTTATTTTTGGTGAACGCTCTCTATAAGGTTCGTGTTGTAAAAACAATCTATGAAAGGGACCTCGTTGCTTGGATATACCCGTGCATCCGGTCAGTGGCGGAGCTTGAAGCCCAATCCTGGGCGGGCTGGGAGGGCCTAACCGGAGAAAATAGGCAGTGGACTCATGTTTTAAGGCCTCACAAGTATATGCATAGTGTATTAATATCAAATGTTGGGCGGGCCGCTGCACAGGCTGGCCCGAACGTAGCTCCGCCACTGCATCCGGTGCATGTATGTTGCCACATATACTAGTTCCAGCGCCATAAGGTGGGAAGCGCATATAGAGAAGCAATTTCACTAACTGTCATTTAGTAACTCTGATTTACTTCAATGTTTTTATCTGTTCGTGCTACTTAGCACTTAGCAAGTTATTGGTAGTACACAAATTACAAGATAGGGCTGTAGATATGTTATATCTGTGGAGAATTATAAACTTTAAATTAATATATTTTGTAAAAGAGGCATCTGCCTGTCTTTAGATGGGGTTTTACAGGAGATCCCAGAGACTCGCTTGGAAAGGCGGCTATGCCAAACATTATCACTTAACTACAAAGAAAGAGTGAAGTGATTAAGTTTGCAAAAGAAGTTCAACGTGCAGAAACATGGGCGTGCGCGCGCACACGCACACACACACACACATACACACACACGTGGCCAACTGGCCATGACTCAAGTGCACACTCACGGATACAAACCCATGCGGGGGCCGTGACTCAAGAGCCGAACAAACACACAAACCCACGAAAGGGCCATGGCTCAAGAGCACACACATGGATACAAACCCACGAGGGGGCCATGGCTTGAGCCAAACAAACACACAACGACTGCATCGTCGAAAGAGTAAAAATTGGATCATCCCACCCTCCTGTGGGGGTCAAGGCACCTGCTGCGACGCGTCGCTAGAAAAAGACGCATGGTGACGAAGACTCTTGCTCAACATCTCAAGGGTTGATGAGTCCTGGGTCCTGATCATTATATAAATTGTATGCTGATTAGACCTTGTTGCGGAATCACACATGTCCAGTCCCCCTTAAGATTATTAGTGGTGCATGAGTCTTAATTTGAGTGCTTCATGTAAGACTTACGAGCAATGTGCCCATATTTTGATTTGTTGTCAATTGAATGCTGGCAGGCAAGAGTAGCGACATTACTATCTGAATGTTGTTTGTGAATCAAAAATTTATTGTTGATTCCCTCCTCTTATTATCAGTTATGTCAAGATTTAGTAAGACTAAAAGAAACATGCTCAAATAACTATCCCAGATTATCATTTACTTCGTCAAAGGAGGATGTTCTGGGGCGTCATGATGCTCCAGTTCGCTGTGTGGAGTACTCTTATGCTGCAGGTACTTGTAACTACATCCTATTGGATTGCTCTTGCATTTATGTTTTTGGATGAACATTTTCCGTACAAATACTGATGCAAATTGATTCAGTAAAACCAAAGGTTATTTACAGCATTAATCATATCATCATTATGGATGCAGTTGATTTTCTCAGAGATCAGTACACAAAGCACATTGCTAACTGAATTCATGTTTTATTCTTAATGACTGTATATTTTGCACATCTAATCTTGTATAGAATGATCTTAGTTTCTAATTTTCACTTTGATTATACGGCCTTTTCATGCTATCTGGCTTCTTGACATTGCTTTATCCATTTGGATGGATGTTCAGGGGATATCCATTTCATTGTACATTATGATACCTGGAAATATCTTTCTTCTACATAGTCATGTCTACTTGGCCTAGTATTGATTTGGTTTGTCCTGTTGTGTGTTGGAATATTTGGCTGGTATTTGTTCACTTCGAATTGCCACCTATAAACTTGAGTACGTCAGTGTAGCCTCCATTGGCCTTAATTTAAGGGCAATGTTTTTGAGAATTTGAATTTTCCATTATTCTGTGGGGTTCACTCTCATGAGAGTTTTTTTTTCTGATCGGGACTCATGAGAGTTGTTGTCATTTATATATGTTCATGGTTGACAAAGAAACCCTTCTACAAGTTTCAATAAGGGGATTGGAAATTCATGGGAATTTTGTTTTAGTTGAATCGTCTAGTACCATATATGTTTGTGTTTGAACTTTTTGTGATTTGAACGACATACAAACTATTACAATAAATTTACTGAGAAACACATTTTAAAAATATGAAGAAAGTTCTTATGTTTGAATTTGTACAAGATGATTTAACTAAAACAGACAGGACATGGAAATTCTATGTATGCCAAATATTTCATACAAGAAAAGGGTAAAAGCAAATGTTCCAGGCCTATATTCATTGATCCTGACTGCAAGACAGACTGGGCAAGTATTGCTTACTAATTTTTAAATGTTGTTCTAAATATTTGTAGGTTATGCCAAATATTGTCTAAAATGATTTCCAAAACTATTATCTGGCTAGTGTGAGATAATTTGGTACATGAACAGAATAAGAATTTGACTTTCAGTCTGTATATTTATCCATTTAGGCCAAGTCATAACTGGCAGCTGGGACAAGACAATTAAATGCTGGGATCCCAGAGGAGTTAGCGGACCAGAGCGTACACTTGTTGGGACATATGCTCAACCAGAGCGTGTATATTCTATGTCACTGGTAGGAAATAGGTTGGTTGTTGCAACAGCAGGAAGACATGTCAGTATTTATGATTTGCGCAATATGTCTCAACCTGAGCAAAAAAGGGAATCCTCTTTGAAATATCAAACACGCTGTGTCCGATGTTTCCCCAATGGAACAGGTAACTTGTTCTCTCTTTACTGTAGTTGCACTGCATGACTGCATTTTTCCCATTGTCACCCTCATTTCAACCGTAAAGAAACGTTGTGTACATTATCGTCATGTGGTTGCTTTTGATAAACCGCAATATTTGTGCTTTCTTTTGAAAGCTGCCCTAGGTCTCTTCGGTTGTGCTTGAGCTTCTGTTATTCTATATGCGTTATAAATTCAATCTTTCAAGTGAGCACACGAGAAAAATTATGAACCTGAATTGCATAAGCTAAGCTTCGTTCTGTAGATTTTGATTTGAATCTTATGGAATACGCTCCTCCAGGTTAAAATTTATTACAAAAACGAAGAGTTTATGTATATAGTGGTACAATATTAGTGCTAGATGCAGCTAACACATGATTTTGAACATTACAAAGCAGGCTCCAAGTACTTAAATTTACCCATACAAGCACAAAAAATAGGAATGAGCTATGCAGTTATATGGTTAGTGCCACTCAGGAAAATGTAATGACTGTGTTTTGACTTTTGAACCTTAGTAAGTACCAATACATAAGCGGCTGTAGTCATCAGTATGCTTACCAGAGTAATGTATGAACTGCAACAGTTATGCAGCTCAAGCAGCCTTGGTTTGGATTAATCTCTTTCTCTGTCTCTCTCTATATAGTTAACCTTCTGAAATCCTGCTTGCTTCAGGGTATGCTCTAAGTTCTGTCGAAGGACGAGTCTCTATGGAGTTCTTCGACCTTTCCGAGTCTGCACAATCTAAAAAGTATGTTTTCAGCACCATGGGTTCAAGATATCTGCTTATGTATTTGTAATCATTTTATATTCACACTTGCTTCAATGATTTTTAATATCCGTTTCTTGGAGCATAACACAGTTTAATTAACCGATGAAGAACTTCTTTAGCTTCTGTAGCTTGGTAATGTATTTGATTGTATCTTACTCCCTCCGTTCCTCGAACGAGGGTGTGAAATTTGTTTTGTTAAGGCCAAGCAGATTTTGACCTTTTTACCCCTGGTTAATCGCATGTTTGAGTAGTTATTATTGAAGTGTATATGTGGATTGCCTAGCCCTTTCCATCGGAGACCAAAGTCTTGAGTTCAAGTCCTGGCTTTCGCAATTTATCCAAAAATTGCTGCCGCCCCCCTTTGTCCACGTATAGGCCTCTTAAGCCATACCTCTGAGTCTATCCACGTGTTGACTTTCCGCATCACACGTGAGAGGGGTTGTTGAAGTGTATATGTGGATTGCCTAGCCCTTTCCATAAGTTCGGACTTTTGGCCAATATGAGCCGTAATTGCTTTGTTGGGCACATGCAAAACCAATTGATTTCTCCATTTATGCGTGGATGTGGGATTTATGGCAAGAGAAGCAAATGGTTCCGTAGCACTAAAGGCCAGTGTGGAAGGCGGAGAATTCAGTTGCAGCGTGTGTGTGTGTGACTTTGTGGTATTTTTGGCAGGTTTAGTGCTAAAGTAGCCCAACGTCTTCAGTAATGGAAATTTTACCAAAAAAATAAACAAGTCTATCTACCTTAAGGGAATGAAGGGAGTAGTATTTTGTCATCCTTTCCTTTCATGCAGGTCATATCTAGTTCAAACAATATGTAGGTGATACAGAGTAAATCACTTTGGGCTGGGCTACAAATTCAACATGGAAATTATAATAACTAAAATTTTGTGTGGCTAAAATGTGCACTGTTTTACGGCAATTTCAAATTCAAACTCAAATGGTGTTTGACACATCATAATGGAACTTTACTCCCTCTACCATAAGTACCTTTCCGTGGCAGTCTTAGCTGCCTTTAAGTTTTTGTCAGAATTTTCGTAGGAGCTCAGGCATTCAGTGATGGGAGAGGTGGTCAGGCAGGTATGTCCCAGTTATGAGCCTGAGTGGATAGTGGTGTGTTCAACACACTCAGCCAACCAAGTAGGCACTTCGCTCTAGCTGGCTTGATATCTTGAGGGTAACCGTGTCCACAATCCCACCAAGATACAACACACCTTTTATTTATATTAGAAATGCGGAACACCAAAAAGAGTGGTCAGACTTGTTTTCTTTTTCATGTCATTTCATTGATAGGAGAGTGAAACAATTACAAGGTGCAACCATGCACACAATCTGGTGTGGTTGCGAGCGCATGAGTGCATGAGCAGAACAAGAAAAAGGGATGCTCAGCCCTACAGATATAAAGTCTACGTCTCGGGTAACAGTAGGTTGAGCCCCCTGGCTCCAGCTCTAGCCCAAATTCTAGCTTCCTCCTCGATAGTTCGAAAAAGATGTGCAATGGAGGGCGTCAAGCCATCGAAGACGCATCCATTCCGATGCTTCCAAAGCCACCAAGCTGTCAGCAGCAGAAGCAAGGAGAGCCCCTTGCGCAAGGCAGAAGGGAGGGGGGGGGGGGCATGGTTGCAAGAGACCGTCCATCAGTCCAAGAAGGGCAGCTCTGGATGGGGATGGTCTGCCGTGGTACAACACCAGGAAAGGATCTCATGCCACCTGACGGCCTGCTGGGAGAAGGAGCAACCCACGAGGATGTGCCAAATGTCCTCAGTCTCCTGGTCGCAAAGGACGCACCGGTCGGCATGGGGGAGGCACCTACGGGCAAGGCGGTCTGCAGTGCAGCATCTGTTCTGGAGGGTGAGCCAGATGAAGATCTTAACATGCAAAGGTGCCCACATCTTTCACGTGAGGTGCCAATGCGGGGTCTGTGTGGCACCCAGCAATAACGCGTCGTAGCAGGATCTAGTCAAGAACTGTCCCGAGGCAGTCCAACGCCAATGAATCACATCAGGGGCAGCCGGGAGGGGAGTGTGACGGAGCCGACGCCAGATGTCAACGTACTGGACCATAGCGGCGGGTGGTCAAACTTGTTCATCACCAGTGGTAGCATAAACTACAAGGCTCCAACCTGGATTGTTTGCTTAGAGTTTTAGTTTTTTTAATTCTGCTTTGTGTTGGTAAAAGGCAGTATAGTGACCTTGACTTTCCATATGATCAAACATTATTCAAGCGAGCAAGCTCATATGTCATACCATTTTAATGTAAAACTGGCAGTCAACGGTTCGACACTATAACCTAGCCTTTAGTTGTGCATTGGCAATCACTCTGCAGTGCTCACCCCTTTCCTGCAAAGTTCCTAACTCAAAGATACAATCCGCCTACTTTCCTATGCAACCTACACTGAACTATGGTGTCACTGACTGTCCAGTTTAAAATACTTGCTTACTCATAGGTTAATTTCCTTTTCAGGTATGCTTTCAAGTGTCACCGGAAATCTGAATCTGGCAGGGACACTGTTTATCCTGTCAATGCCATTGCATTCCACCCAATGTAAAGTTTCAGTGTTTAATTTTCTTGGTGATCTCTCATAGGATTATCTGTTCTCAGTTTCTTGCATTGTTATGTATTGTGTGCAGATACGGCACATTTGCCACTGGAGGCCATGATGGATTTGTGAATGTGTGGGATGGCACAAACAAGAAGAGATTGTATCAGGTAACTGAGTGATAAGTTTTGCTTTGGGAACACGATTATCTGAAGTGGCCTGGGTATTCATGATCTTATACTTTGGTCGCAGTATTCAAAGTACGCGTCAAGCATTGCTGCTCTGTCGTTCAGCAAGGATGGGCATCTGCTTGCTGTGGCATCAAGCTATGGTTACGAAGAGGGAGAGAAACCGTAAAAACCGAACTTTGCCTGCAAATTTTCTGTCACTACTCATTTACAGAACATAGAGTTGACCTACCGGTTCTTTTGCAATTTCCAGCCACGAGCCTGATGCAATATTTATCCGTGGGGTGAATGAAGTGGAGGTTAAGCCGAAGCCCAAGGCATTGGCCGCACCCCAGTAGTGCTGCAATCATTTCGCCAGAAGGCAGTCAAATGCATCAGGTGTGTTGTCTGGAGAAGACATTATGCAGGGAGCAAATGAGAGGCGTTTCTTTATCTAGTTCACCTTTTAGTGTCAATTGCATTAGTTGACGGAATCCCTTCTCTATGTTGGAGTCAGATTGCAGTATATCTGACCATTTCTCTGTTGTTTCGCATGTATTAATGTCTAGAAAGAGTTGCTTGGGAGTGGTCGTATTCGTTTTATATTTTGATACAGAAACTGTTGCTTTTTTATTTAGCTTATGTATAGTCGATTTAGTCTTGCAACTTTAGTATATACTATATCATAAAAGAGGCTAAATCTGTCGCACTTGTGGGCGGTACGAACAAAATTTGAACTAATCAGTTGTTGGAGCAAGTATAATAAAATGATGTAAGCGAGCTATAGGAGTTGCCACAACAGATTTGTGTTAAGTAGAGAGGGAGAAGAAAGAAGATAAGGATGCTGTAATTTATAGTCATGACATGGCATAGACTTCAACAAACTCTGTAAGTTAATGAGGTGGGCCAGGTATAAATTGTGTGGTATACCTCTATAGCTAACTATAATGGATTTTTTTTTTGAAACTATAATGGATTATTAGATTGGCTATAGATGATAGATAATAATACGTGAGATTTCTCAAAAGAAAATATAGTGAGCTAGTTGTTGGAATGAACACTCGCAGGAATCTGTTATATGTTAGCAAAATACCCGTGTGTTGCCACATGAAAAACTTATACGTGCGTTTGAGTAAGTGTTTTTTTTTTTGGGGTCAAATGGGTGATATATATGTCTCCTCTTTGGTGATCGTTCGGCTCCCTTTCTCCTCGGCACATTTAGCCCTATCAACTTGCAGTCTATTGTTCTCCGTCAGAGAGGAATACCGCTGGCTTCTACTCCTAATTCTACTCCTATTCTCCTAATTCTTTATTTATATATCAAATTATTATTTAAGAAATTATATCACATATATTATAATTCCTTGATAGTTTATTTCTTCTAGTGAGATAGGCCCCATTTTTTAGTTTCGCACAGGGCTCCGGATTTTGCCGGCCCGCCCTGCTTATGTAACCGGAATATTGAAGAGGTGGTATTAAACCGTTGATCCATACGTAACCAAACAGATGTAGTTTGGGGGAGTGCTGACATGTAACCAAACACCATGCTAGTGTTTCTGCTCTAATGCAATCTCTGGTTTTGCAATCAAATGAACCACAGAACATGGTTTAGAGCCTGCATTAGCTCAGCCATGCCAAAAATGATGTAAATAACCAAACGTGCCCTAAGCGCTACTCCCTTCGTCCAAAAGTACATCTAGACTTATTTTAGTTATAGATACATCCATTTTGTCCATTTATAGGACAAGTATTTTCGGACGGAGGGAGTGATGAAGTCATGTATCTAGGGTAGGGTCATGAACCTGTCCAAGGTACCCTCCTCAAGGACATCTTTTAGAAGAAGCCGTCTTCCAGTCGATCAAGAGGAACTCCACTCGATGGACTAGAAGACACTCGACCAATCTGAAGACACTCGATCAAGAAGACTCACTCGACCAGGAGTTCAAGATCTACTCCGAATCCAAACGGTCTGTAATTAAGTAGTCTTTATGATCATGATGACATTTTATGTAAGGCGTTACCAGTAACGCCGGACCTTAATGTACTTTAACCCTCCGCTACGTGGGCTGGCTGGGGTCTTGGCGTCCTCTATATAAGCCACCCCCCTCCACTGGTAGAAGGGTTCGCACCCCTGTAACTCTCACACATATAATCCAGTCGACCGCCTCCGGGCTCCGAGACGTAGGGCTGTTACTTCCTCCGAGAAGGGCCTGAACTCGTAAAACACTTGTGTGCACAACTGCTCCATAGCTAGGATCTTGCCTCTTCATACCTACCCCCTATTCTACTGTCAGACTTAGAACCACGACAGGGAGTACTCCGTATTTAATTTGTGGAAGGTGTGTGCATCTCACCCAAGCGGTTTACACTTTTGTCTTTGCGAGCCCATCTCCAAGCGAAACTTTTCGCCTAGCACCCTAGCTTGCCCTTTGCAACCCATGTTGGACATGCAATATGCTTCAATGTGGATGGCTGCAGCGCCAACCGCATTGTCAACAACCGGAAACGATCTGCCACCCTTTTGACGGAGTGACTCTTCTGAGTCTTCTCAAACTGATTAGGTTCCGACATGTAGCAGGGACAGCAGTTAATGAGATGACAGGTCAAGTTCAACCTCATGGCAGTCCTCTATCTATGTACTCCGACATTTGGCTCGAACAAAATGTGCAACTTTTTGGCAAGGTGGCTAGCAGCAGACAGGTTGCCATCTACAAAACCAGACCTTTTACACCCAAACGGAGGAAGTACAATATAACTGGCCAACCAACAAGACTAACAAAATCAAAAGTTTCAGACTTGCATAAGGCGTCAGAGTACATCTACCTATTCATGAACCGTGACTAATACTGATGAATGATGATGTCAGAAATTTTTTCCTTCACCCACAAAGGAAAAGAAAAAACTTATGCCGCGAAGCGAATAAGTACATCCATTGTATTTCTGGAATATGGTAAATAGCATACATGGTTCAGTATACAGGGGATTCGACCCTAGTATGTTGAGGTGTCTGGTACCCTACACCACCACCACAATCCTGTCTAACCAATGAAAAACAGTATACAATAACAAAGGTATTGTAGAATGAAATTTAGTTTCTCTTGAAACGCCGATGTTCTACAGCATGTTCAAGATTTCTCATCTGAGGTATACCACGAATGGGTTGTCGAGGGAAGGTAAAGTAAGCTTATGAGGAATGCTTTTGACTTGGGTTGCTCTCATGCCCGGGCTGAATCTGCAGCAAATTCTGCCCCTCTTCATCGTCCTCTTCCTTTGGCTCGATCTTGGGCACCTTGGGCTTTGTGGCCGATTGCTGGTAGAGAACACCACCAGACATGCATATCAAAAGCCCAATTGTCCCCACAAGGGACGCATGCTTGTCCCAGATAAGCAGATTGATCACGACGGTCAGGAGCTTGTTCACTATACCGAGCACCGTAAATCCAGTAGCAGAGATGGCCCGTCTGCAGGAAAATCCAAAGAAGGATATAGATAACCCGAACAGGCATGACAGAGCAACAGGAAGGACCACGTCGAACGATAGCCAGTTTGTTGTCATCTTGGAGCTGTCCACCTTCATCTGATTAAACTCTCCCATTATAAGGAGCTCAAGGGGAAACAACAGCAGAGCCTCAAGGTTGTTGTAGAGCACAAGACCCCATGTGTTCAACCCGATGGTCATGACAACGTGCTTGATGTACACGAAATCAATAGACATGCTCGCTAGATAGGCTATCGCCCAGCTGTAAGCAGTCAGGGTGAACTGGTTATCAGTGAAAACATATATCACACTTCCACCAAGTATAGTGGAGAGTGAGAGCCATGTCTTGAATGATGGGCATGGTTGGTGGAGGTAAAGTGTCTCCCCAATGGCCACAAATATCGGCACAGCAGACCGAAACACGATGAAAGTGTCCACATTGGCATGCATCAGGAGCTCGCTGTTTGTGAAGATTGAGATGTAGAACATAACAGCAGCAGGTAGGAACTTCCACATGGTCCTCAAATTCAGCCTATCTGGCTCAATAAGCTTTAGCTGTCCACACAGGAGAACTCCAGCAACACTAGTGAGGTACTGTAAAGCTGTCAGTGCTCCAGGGTAGGGAAACTTCATGATTGCCCATTTGTTGATAATGGAGAGCAGAGATGCTGACAGACAATAACCAGCAGCCACACCATAGACCGAAGCATGGCGCAGAAGAGTGCTCCATGTGTTATTCCAAGCTCCAGTTTTCTCGATTGAACCATCTTCTTTTGAGGGCTCTGAGAGATTAGACATCTGAAACAATTTAAAATAAATTTAGTAACTATGAAAGTCATGCAAAAAGCAAGTGGAGTAGCCCCAGACAGTTAAATGTCATATACAGATGTAGTAACTGACAGAGCAGAGAAGCACTAAAATATTTTGTGCAGAGATATGGTTACACCTTCATGACCCCCCCCCCCACCTATACTCTATCCTGCCCCTGGATCTGGGTCTTGAATCAGATTCCATACATAATTTGTACAAGGTGAGTGAACATTAGTAGTTCTGATGAACATAATTATCTGCTTTACTTCTAAAACCCAGTAACTCGTGCAACTGAAAAGAATCAACATATTTTTGCTGAATTTAAGGTAGCATTGACTTTGAACGAACAATCTCTCTTTGAGGATGCACCTATTTGCGAACGCCATATATTTCAGAGAAAAAATAGTTCAAAGGCATGATCCATAAGGTACAAGCAACCAAAGCTGATTTTCTGAACCCAAGAAAAAAAGTGATGATTGAATGATCCTGACAAATATGGAGAAACTTTACAGACGGGACACCTCGACTTTCTAATTGTGCACTTCCTATAATTGTCTCTAGCAAACAATCGTCCTCTTATATATTGCTATAAAGTACAAAACTACTCCTTAGAAATTGATCTAATTGTGCTGACTGTGCACCTCCATATGTTCTCCTTTGATCTTCAGCAAACTTTTGAGGTTAATCATGGTAAAGACTCGAGCAGGTCAAGGCCGAAACCAAAAAAGGAAACAGACAAGTACTATAACAGGTTTCAGCTTCCAAGAAAAGGGTCAAAGGAAGAAGAGGAAACAATAGCAGCACTAAGAAAGAAACACTTCATGAAAGATCTAGTAGCATATCAACCATGCCAACCAAGAAACAATTTCATCAGAACTGAAGAAAAACCAAGCGAAGAAGAAGCAATACCTGGAACCGGCCAACCCGAGCAGGAGCCATGATCCCGAGCCCAAATCCAACAACAGCAAGCGCTCTAGCAACGAAGCATGTATCCTTTTAAACAAAGCCGAGGGTCAGGGCTTAAGGTGGCAAAGGAGGAACGAAGACCAGTATGCAACAACCACCTAGGCTAAGCTAAGGCCAATCAGCTAATAAGCTCTCATATAAGGTGGCCACACACAACGATCCATTTGCCCACGACGGCCATGTTCGGCATGTGAGTCAAACATGGTAGGAGCACGTCACAAGCGCCTCAGCCAGTGGCCATCAGATCGGAGAACGGGTAAGAAAATTGTGCAAGAATATTCAGCACAACACCTAAGCGGTTTGGCCAAGTCAATCAAGACGTGGTCGCAATCATGCAACGTGCTAGCCAGTTGCCCACAAGGAAACAAAATTAGCATAGCGACGCATTACCTCAGGAAGACAGGGAAGCTTCTTCCCCCCACCCCGCGCAGCCAGTGGGGAGAGGCGAACTCAACTGGAAGAAGAGATGCCCCTCAACCACCGCGACGTGACAGCCCCGCCCCTATGCCTCCAAGACGCAAGTTAAAAAAGTGGCTGCAGGCACACGGGGTGTTCGCTCGCTATCTGCTGACGAGGGCCTCGCGATCGAGCCAGCTAAACCGACTGCTGCGACGCGCCATGATTATGATTGAAGCGCTGGAGTTAGTCGCTGAAACATGCATACATGTGACGGCAGCAATGGCATCAAATGATTCGGAGAGGAGGAACTCGAGATCGTTAGGTGGAGGCAAGCCGCCGGTCAGGACCACGGAATATCCACTACAGTTTTCAGCGGCTTCGTGGCGAAGCGGAACACGTCGCGACTGTAACCACCAGGCAAGATCGAGTTTGAGATTCAGAAGGGGGACGGGGATGGGAAGAGAACCTCGCCGGAGGCGGCTCACCTTCGTTTGTGGTCGAAGTCACATGCTCCGCTCCTGGACGGGTCCGCCGGCGGTCGAGGAGGGAGAGCGGGTGGAGGGGTCGAGCGAAGAGCAGGGGTGCTGCCGACTGAACCGCGGGGTGGTGGCGTGGCGATTTATCGAGGGGTTCGGGTGATGCTTTTGAGACGGCGCTCGCCGGATCTGGACGCTGGGGAGGGTCAACGAGGGATCGCCTCGAGTGATTGGGCGCGCGATCGCGTGGGGTTTGGGATTTGGAGCGGGGGTGCACCGAACGGGAAGGAAGTGATTCCGGGGAATGGGGATGAAGCCAGCTCCGACTTCTGACCCGGGAGAGGCGGGAAGGAGCAGATCTCGAGGCGCTCGTTTGGCTCGACCGTAGCGACGAACGGCAGGACGGCCGAACCGGCCGCCCGGCGGGGACCGGGATGCCGTCTCTGTTCATTTTTTATTGCCTTCCGTTTCAGCTTCGGCACGAGGGAGATCCGCCGGATCTCGTGCCCGAGCCGCGCAAGCGCAACCACGCCGAGCCACCTTCCAATCAAGCAATGTTAACTGTTCAGCGAGTCATCAACTCCAAATAGCTCCCTCGAAAAGCTTTCCGTAAAAGCCGTTTCACGGGATATCTGCATAATTTTGTGGAAATTATCTTATTATTACTACTTTTTTTTAGTTTTCGTAGTCATCATTCTCTAGTTTTTTTCCCCATTAAACTAGGTATGTGCCCATGCGTTGTAATAGGGCCAAATATTTTTTTAACATGATAAGATGATCATACAGGGCATATCTTGATGCAAAGCAAATAGAAAAAAAAATTAAGATTGTGTATTGGCTATAGAATACATATTTTTTAGCTATTTTTTAGAACCGATAAAATAGGTATGTGTCCACGATTAATATGATTTATTGGGTTACCAAATATAAGAGACTGATTGATACTTATATTTGCTTATATGAGGCGTGAGTTTATTGCTATTTATTGGGTTACTAAAGATAGGTATCAGGTTTTACCAAAGATAGGCATATGGGGCGTGAATTTATTGATAATTATTTGGTTTATTGTTGTTAGGGCATATCCCTCTCTAGTTGGTTTTTGTGTTGATGACAATCCGCTTTACGGATTGATCATGTGCATCAAGCATTTCATATATTATTATATGTGACACAAGACGGTTTATTTTCCACTATGATAGAAAGAGCAAAGACGGTTTATTTCTAGCGTTTCTTTTCGTTTGATTTGAGTCATAGGAAAATCGTACTATTAAGAGCAAGTTCTTTTTCTGTCTTCTAGAATAAGCCGGAATAAGCTACCCCCAGCCAGCTTATTCTAAAATCCCAAGAACAAGTAGGCTTCTAATAAAATAATTGTGGTTAGGCTTCTATAATAAACTGGGTAGGGAGAGGGAAGGGGAAAAGGAAAGGGGGGCGCGGCCCCTCCCCTAGTCCAATTCGGACTCCCTATGGGAGGGGGGCGCGACCACCCCTTGTGGGCTGCCTCCCCTCTCTCCTATGGCCCATGTTGGCCCAACAATTCCTCGGGGGGTTCCGGTAACCTCATGGTACTCTGAAAAACATCTAAAACTTCCCGAAACCCTTCCGGTGTCCGAACATAACCTTCCAACATATCAATATTTACCTCTCAACCATTTCGAGACTCCTTGTCATGTCCATGATCTCATCTGGGACTCCGAACAACCTTCGGTCACCAAAACACATAACTCATATAATACCAATCATCATTGAACGTTAAGCGTGCGGACCCTATGGGTCCGAGAACTATGTAGACATGACTGAGACACCTCTTTGGTTAATAACGAATAGCGGAACCTGGATGCTCATATTGGTTTCCACATATTCTATGAAGATCTTTATCGGTCGAACCGCAATGTCAATATAGCTATTCCCTTTGTCATCAGTATGTTACTTGCCTGAGATTCGATCGTCCGTATCTTGATACCTAGTTCAATCTCGTTACCAGCCAGTCTCTTTACTCATTCCGTAGTGCATCATGTCGTAACTAACTCATCAGTCACATTGCTTGCAAGGCTTCATATGATGTGCATTACCGAGAGGGCCCAGAGATACCTCTCCGATACTCGAAGTGACAAATCCTAATCTCGATCTATGCCAACCCAACAAACACCTTCGGAGATACCTGTAGAGCATCTTTATAATCACCCAGTTACGTTGTGACGTTTGATAGCACAAAAGGCATTCCTAAGGTGTCCGGGAGTTGCATAATCTCATAGTCGGAGGAATATATATTTGACACGAAGAAAGCAGTAGCAATAAAACTGAATGATCAATATGCTAAGCTAATGGATGGGTCTTGTCCATCACATCATTCCACTAATGATGTGATCCCGTTATCAAATGACAACTCATTTCCATGTCTAGGAAACTTAACCATCTTTGATCAACGAGCTAGTCTAGTAGAGGCATACTAGGGACACATTGTTTTGTCTATGTATTCACACATGTATCAAGTTTCCGGTTAATACGATTCTAGCATGAATAATAAACATTTATCATGAATAAGGAAATATAAAAAAACAACTTTATTATTGCCTCTAGGGCATATTTCCTTCAGTATCCCACTTGCACTAGAGTCAATAATGTAGATTACATTGTAATGAATCTAACACCCACGGAGTCTTGGTGATGATCATGTTTTGCTCGTGGAAGAGACTTAGTTAATGGGTCTGCAACATTCAGATCCGTATGTATTTTGAAAATCTCTATGTCTCCCTCCTTCACCAAATCTCGGATGGAGTTGAAGTGTCTCTTGATGTGTTTGGTCTTTTTGTGAAATCTGGATTCCTTCGCCAAGGCTATTGCTCCAGTATTGTCGCAAAAGATTTTCATTGGACCCGGTGGACTAGGTATTACACCTAGATCGGATATGAACTCCTTCATCCAGACTCCTTCATTTGCTGCTTCTGAAGCAGCTATGTAGTTTTCTTCACACATAGATCCCGCCACGACGCTCTATTTGGAACTGCACCAACTAACAACTCCACCATTCAATAAAAATACGTATTCGGATTGTGACTTAGAGTCATCCAGATCAGTGTGAAAGCTAGCATCGACGTAACCATTTACGACAAGCTCTTTGTCACCTTCATAAACAAGAAACATATCCCTAGTCCTTTTCTGGTACTTTAGGATGTTCTTGACTGCTGTCTAGTGATCCACTCCTGGATTACTTTGGTACCTCCCTGATAAACTTATAGCAAGGCACACACCAGGTCCGGTACATAGCATAGCATACATGATAGAACCTATGGCTGAAGCATAGGGAATGACTTTCATTTTCTCTCTATCTTCTGCAGTGGTCGGGCGTTGAGTCTAACTCAACTTCACACCTTGTAACACAGGCAAGAACCCTTTCTTTGACTGATCCATTTTGAACTTCTTCAAAACTTTATCAAGGTATGTGCTTTGTGAAAGTCCTATCAAGCGACTTGATCTATCTCTATAGATCTTGATGCCCAATATGTAAGCAGCTTCACCAAGGTCTTTCATTGAAAAACTCTTATTCAAGTATCCTTTTATGCTATTCAGAAATTCTATATCATTTCCAATCAACAATATGTCATCCACATATAATATTAAAAATGCTATAGAGCTCCCACTCACTTTCCTGTAAATACAGGCTTCTCCAAAAGTATGTATAAAACCATATGCTTTGATCACCTCATCAAAGCGTATATTCCAACTCCGAGATGCTTGCACCAGTCCATAAATGGATCGCTGGAGCTTGCACACTTTGTTAGCACCTTTAGGATCGATAAAACCTTCTGGTTGCATCATATACAACTCTTCTTTAAGGAATCCATTAAGAAATGCAGTTTTGACGTCCATTTGCCAGATTTCATAATCATAAAATGCGGCAATTGCTAACATGATTCGGACATACTTAAGCATCGCTATGGGTGAGAATCATAGTCAACTCCTTGAACTTGTCGAAAACCGTTTGCAAAAAGTCGAGCTTTATAGACAGTAACATTACCATCAGCGTTAGTCTTCTTCTTGAAGATCCATTTATTCTCTATGGGTCGCCGATCATCGGGCAGATCCACCAAAGTCCACACTTTGTTCTCATACATGGATCCTATCTCAGATTTCATGGCCTCAAGCCATTTATCAGAATTTGGGCTCATCATAGCTTCTTCATAGTTCATAGGTTCGTCTGGTGCGAATCGTGATCTGCCAGACCTACGAGGTTCTGTAGCAACTTGATCTGTAGTTTCATGATCTTTATCGTTAACTTCCTCTCTAGTTGGTGTAGGCATCACATGAACATATTTCTCGGATGAGCTACTTTCCAAATTGAGAGCAGGTAGAATTACCTCATCAGGTTCTACTTTCGTCCCACTCACTTCTTTCGAGAGAAACTCCTTCTCTAGAAAGGTTCCGTTCTTAGCAACAAAAATCTTGCCTTCAGACTTGTGGTAGAAGGTGTACCCAGTTGTTTCCTTAGGGTATCCTATGAAGACACATTTCTCCGATTTGGGTTCGAGCTTATCGGGCTGAAGCCTTTTGACATAAGCATCGCATCCCAAACTTTAAGAAATGACAGCTTAGGTTTGCTACCAAACCACAGTTCATACGGTGTCGTCTCAACGGATTTTGACGGTGCCCTGTTTAAAGTGAATGCAGCTATCTCTAATACATAACCCCAAAACGATAGTGGTAAATCGATAAGAGACATCATAGATTGCACCATATCCAATAAAGTGCAGTTACGATGTTCGGACACACCATTACGTTGTGGTTTTCCAGGTGGCATGAGCTGTGAAACTATTCCACATTGTTTTAAATGAAGGTCAAATTCGTAACTCAAATATTCTCCTCCACGATCAAATTGTAGAAACTTTATTTTCTTGTTACAATGATTCTCCACTTCACTCTGAAATTCTTTGAACTTTTCAAACGTTTCAGACTTGTGTTTCATTAAGTAGATATATCCATATCTGCTCAAATCATCTGTGAACGTCAGAAAATAACGGTACCCGCCATGAGCATCAACACTCATTGGATTGCACACATTGATATATATTATTTCCAATAAGTCAGTAGCTCGTTCCGTTGTTCCGGAGAACGGAGTTTTAGTCATCTTGCCCATAAGGCACGGTTCGCAAGTATCAAATGATTCATAATCAAGTGATTCCAAAAGTCCATCTTTATGTAGTTTCTTCATGCGCTTTACACTGATATGACCCAAACGTTAGTGCCACAAATAAGTTGCACTATCATTATCAACTTTGCATCTTTTGGCATCAATATTATGAATATGTGTATCATCACAATCAAGAATCAACAGAAATAGACCACTCTTCAAGGGTGCATGAACATCCACTACAAAAAAAAGACACATCCGTGACATTTTGGGCCGAACGATTTTTTTCCTGTCATACATATGACACTTCTATGACGATAATTGTGACAAAACCCGGTATCATCATAGATGTGGTGGGCTCCTACTTCTATGACAAAAAATCATGACAAAAAATGGGCTTTTCTTCCTGGGCGGGTCGGAGACGTAGCTGCATGACATTCTTTGGACCATCCATGACGTAAAAAACCGTGGTAGAAGCGAGGGCGAAGAAAATTTCGGGGAGTTGCCGGTTATGGTGAGGTCGGGGGCCGAGCGATGCGCGTTTCTCTCGTACACGTACACGCGTGTGTGCGAGGCATTGGCTCTAACTGAACCCGAGCGAGGCGTTGGGCTCTAACTGAACACTGCAGGCTACGCGTTACTGAACCCGAGCGATCGATTGATGGCTATTAACTGAACCCGATCGAGCGATTCCTTCGCTACTGATGCTAACTGAAGCCGATCGATGCTGCCTCTGGGATGAACAGTGAGCGTTGCG
>NC_041387.1:520894592-520937463 GCF_002162155.2 Triticum dicoccoides | reverse complement strand
ATGAAAAGGACCCCCGTTTCGACCGTAGGAGGTCCGTTTCATCCGTTTTGTGGTACGCCAGACCCCTCCCGATCAACAGGACCCCCGTTTCGACCGTAGGAGGTCCGTTTCATCCTTTTTGCGGTACGCCACACCCCTCCCGATCAACAGGACCCCCGTTTTGACCGTAGGAGGTCCGTTTCCTCCGTTTTGCGGTACGCCACACCCCTCCCGATCAACAGGACCCCCGTTTCGAACGTGGCCGGTCAAACACAAGGCCGTTTCCTCCGTTGTGCGGTACACCAGGCCTCGTTTCCATCGCCTGTTCTGTCCAAGCCCTCCCGATGAACACGACCACACATTCCGTTCCGACCCAGCCGGTTGGCTCCCACGCGTTCCGTTGAATCCCGATCAACACGACACATTCCGTTGCCTCCCCATGAACACGACACGTTCCGCTGCCTCCCCATGAACACGAAGATGACGCTGTTTCTCCGTTTCGACCCAGCCATGTACACGAGCCCTGGCCGTACTATGCGCGAGTAGGCGTTCGAGACCCCGCCCGTATGCACGTACGTGGCCGTATGTTCTTTCTTGCACCCTGGCCGCTGTACGTACGTGTACATGCTACGTGCGCGCCTCTACTACGACACATACGCGCCTCTACTACGACACGTGCGTGCCTCTACATCGACCAGTATACATACACGTTCGCGACCAGAATGTCAACGCTACGTACGCTTCGACCAGGTGGGTCCCGACTGTCAGGCACTTCCTTGAATGCAAAGATGTAGCTGGTGGGTCCCAGCAGTCAGGGGGGCGAATCATTTTTTTGCCCGGACGCACTTCCTTGCATGCGAAGATGTAGCTGGTGGGTCCCAGCAGTCAGGGGGGCGAATCATTTTTTTCCAGACGCACTTTCTTGCGTGCGAAGATGTAGTTGGTGGGTCCCAGCAGACAAGGGAAAATGTTTTTTCATGAAATATGGTGGCCCGTCCGGTGGGTCCCCGCAGTTAGGTGGAGGAATAATTATTTTGCGTGTAATAAGGAGGCACTTCCTTGCTGCGGCCGTGGACCTAGCTGTCAGCCTCTCCACGTACAGTCCACGTCCGATGGAAGCCATTCCTTGACCATGTTGACCACGCCGCACCGAGAGCACCAGTGCGGTGGACGATGGCGAGGCCTAGGAAGGGGACGACACGGAGCCGGGGAAGACGCGGCAGTGGATGCCCACAAGTAGAGGAGTATGAGGGTTCACTCGTTCGGCTGTGGTGTGAGGCTGCCGTCGCCGCAGAATAACAGGGGGTGTGGGTGCGTAGAGGGATGACCTGGCCAGCGGTGGGAGTAGTAGGGGGTGGTGAGGCCTCCGCGGCATCACAGCCGGCCACGGGCGGCAGGAGCAGGTGTAGGACCTTGAAGTATGTCTAGAGGGGGGTTGATTAGACTACTTGACCAATTAAAAACTTAACCTTTTCCCAATTTTAGAGTTTGGCAGATTTTAGCAATCTTTGGACAAGTCAAGCAATCATCACACAATTCAAGCAAGCATGCAAAGAGTATATAGGCAGCGGAAATTAAAGCATGCAACTTGCAAGAAAGTAAAGGGAAGGGTTTGGAGGATTCAAACGCAATTGGAGACACGGATGTTTTTGGCGTGGTTCCGATATGTGGTGCTATCGTACATCCACGTTGATGGAGACTTCAACCCACGAAGGGTAACGGCTGCGCGAGTCCACGGAGGGCTCCACCCACGAAGGGTCCATGAAGAAGCAACCTTATCTATCCCACCATGGTCGTCGCCCCGAAGGACTTGCCTCACTAGCGGTAGATCTTCACGAAGTAGGCGATCTCCTTGCCCTTACAAACTCCTTGGTTCAACTCCACAATCTTGTCGGAGGCTCCCAAGTGACACCTAGCCAATCTAGGAGACACCACTCTCCAAGAAGTAACAAATGGTGCGTTGATGATGAACTCCTTGCTCTTGTGCTTCAAATGATAGTCTCCCCAACACTCAACTCTCTCTCATGGGATTTGGATCTGGTGGAAAGAAGATTTGAGTGGAAAGCAACTTGGGGAAGGCTAGAGATCAAGATTGATATGGTAGGAATGGAATATCTTGGCCTCAACACATGAGTAGGTGGTTCTTTCTCAGAACTGGTAAGTTGGAAGTGTAGGTTTGTTCTGACGGCTCTCTCCATGAATGAAGAGGAGGTGGAGGGGTATATATAGCCTCCACACAAAATCTAACCGTTACACACAATTTACCAAACTCGGTGAGACCGAATCATCAAACTCGGTCGGACCGATTTAGTAAACCTAGTGACCGTTAGGGTTTTCGGTGGGACCGACATGCAACTCGGTAGGACCGATATGGTTAGGGTTAGGGCATAACGTAATCTCGGTAGGACCGATTACACAAACTCGGTGAGACCGATTTTGGTAATAAGCTTTCCAGAGAGTTGGTCAGGTAAACTCGATGGGACCGATTCGCTCGTTCGGTGAGACCGTTATGAAGGGGAAACAAAGAGTTTACATTGTAATCTCGGTGGGACCGATCGCTCACTTCGGTTAGACCAAAACATTATGAAGGGAAACAAAGAGATTACAATCCCATCTCGATGAGACCGAGATCCCTATCGGTGAGACCAATTTGTCTAGGGTTTGTGGTAGTGGCTATGACATTTGAACTCGGTGGCGCCGGATAGAAAGAATCGGTGTGACCGATTTTGACTTTGGGTTTAGGTCATATGAGGATGTGAGAAAGTACTTGAGGGTATTTGGAGCACATCACTAACCACTTGAAGCAAGAGGCTCATTAAGCAACACCTCATCCCTCCTTGATAGTATTGGCTTTTCCTATAGACTCAATGTGATCTTGGATCACTAAAATGTAAAATGAAGAGTCTTGAGCTTTTGAGCTTGAGCCAATCCTTTGTCCTTGATATTTTGAGGGATCCACTTTCATCATCCATGCCATGCCATTCATTGAGCTTTCCTGAAATAATAGTCTTGGAATAGCATTAGCTCAATGAGCTATATGTTGTTATGAATTACCAAAACCACCTAGGGATAGTTGCACTTTCAATCTCCCCCTTTTTGGTAATTGATGACAACATATAGATCAAAGCTTCGACAAATGATAATAAGATTGAAAAACATCGTCACTTTGAGAAGTATGTGATAAGCAAGAGCTCCCCCTAAATTTGTGCATATTTTAAGATTTGCTTTGGACTGCAAATGCACAAGGAATTAGGCTCATGGGTTACTCTTCCATGTCACATACATCTTGGTGGAGCGCTCAAAATAATAAAGATTGAATACATGCACTCATCACCAAGCAAAGTGAATGCTCATATAAGGATAAGTAAGATAATATCATTAAACAGGCATAAGTGTAGCTTATGATCAAACACATGATCATCAATGTCTCACAGATAATAGCGTAGTATCTCAATCAATCAAAAGCAAACAAAGTTTAACCACCAAAACAAGAGAGAATAAAAGCAACACTCTCTCTCTCTCTCGAAGCCTATGATCTATACATTTTTCTCCCCCTTTGGCAACAAGTTACCAAAAAGTTCATAGAAAATGCATAGTGCTAGATCGACTCTCAGGCTTGATCTTTAGGTGGTGGTGTCCGAATAACTCCAAGAACGAAGGCTTCAGTCGATGTAGATGGAGCTGAAGGAGTTGGTGTTGGAGATGGTTTCCCTGGAGCTGTAGCTAGTGCAGATGATGTGGTCTAGTGTTTGTCACAGGCACTGCAGCTGACCTCTGAGCTCTAGGCACTCTGGCAAATACATCAGTGGTTGTCTTGCCCTTCCTCTCCTGCATGTCATCCTGAAGCTGCTCCACAACTGACTGAATCTCAGTTACTTTGACATCAAGATCATAGAATTTTTGTTCCATGATTCTTTCCAGGCTCTCCTGATTTTGAGTTAGGGTGGCCAACCCCTTATCCTCAGTGTTGATGCTATCAAGTAACCAAGCTGCTCCTGCTTGTTCTTCAAAAAGTACTCAGATGCCTCCTCTTGAGTTGGCATCTTGGCGGCCTTCTCTTTCCTTGCTTTCTCCTTCTTCTCTTGAGCTTGTACCGATGATGGTCCATTCTCATTCATTACAACTTGATTGTCCTCAAAGTCTGGATAGATGGCAAAATGTTCCTTATCCAACAGATATTTTCCTGTGCCCCTCTTTGAGTTAATCAACTCCTGAATTTGTGGGGCATATCCACAACTTCTCTTTTGGTCTGCTACAGTCCTATTGATAGTCTCAACCATAAGGCTCATGACCTTGAATTTCTGTGGCACATCAAAAATGTGAAGCAAATTAATTGCATGCCATCTGATCATGTTGTGGTCACCTGACTTGGGCAAAAGAGTGTGCCTTAAGATCCAGTTGATCGTAGGCAGCCCTGACAGAAGAAAATGAACTGATCCAAACTTGAAAGTCTCAAGTGCATCATCAAGGATCTCCTTGTACATATGTGACATTGAGTTGTGATCCATTTTCTTCTTGGCATAAATGTCCAAGTCATCTTCACTTTCCTTTGGGGCATTGATCAGACTTGCCCATTCCTCTATGGTTGATTGGTATCTCGTTCCTTCAGACATCCAAACTATCCTGCCATCTGGATAGAAGTGTGCTGTGGAGTAGAATTGCATAATGAGTTCATCATTCCAGTTTGTGAGCTTCTGCCCAACAAAATCTGCAACTCCACAAGCAATAAAACTGTCTTGCACTCCAGGATAGTGTTCTTCATTCTCCTTCATGTAGGTCCAGTCGACCCACCTCATATCACAAACTATGGGCTTCTTATCCAACAAGATTGTCTCATAGAAGTCCTGCTGTTCCTTGGTGTGGAACCTGTAATCTACATCAGTCCTTCTCCTGGTGGCATATGGATCTGACTCTCTCCATAGCCTCAACCCTAGATCTCTCCTGATCTTCATGTTCTCAGCCACAGGATAAGCATCATTGTGGTCTGGAATCTTGGGTTTGAGCTTCCTTAAGATCTGCCATTCTTCATCTTCCTCAGCAGCAACATCAGGCATTGGGGCCTTGTTCTTCTCAGCTACTGGTATACTCCTGGTATTCCTCTTTGGTGCACTCTTGGGCTTGGGGGCAGCTTTGGGTGCTTCTTTGGGCTTTGATGTTGCAGCCCTTGACTTTATAGCATCACCCATCAGCTTTTGTGCCTTGGGTGCTGGTGCAGCAACCTCTTCTTCCTCTCCCATCATGGAAGGTTGACCAACAACTCTGGCCATGGTCTTTTTGACCCTTTCCTTCCTTTTCTTTCCTTCAGCAGCAGTAGGCTCTTTGGGTTGGGATTCCAAAGAAGCTTGAGTGGAGACTCTGGCTTTGGACATTGGTTGTCTACCTGAAGGCCTTTTGATCTTCATGCCTGGCTTTACTGCTGTTGAGCTGTACACCTTCTTGAGCACTTTCTCCTTTGAACTGGCCTCATCCTCAACTGCCACATAATCCTCATCCTCAGTTTCTGAGGTTCTCTTCTTCCTTGTCCTTGTGGCATCCTTGGGAAAATTGCTGGGAGTGCTTCTGCTCCCCTCATCTGAGCTGCTAGAGGGACTAGAGCCCTCACTCATGTGAATCTGCTCTTCTGACTTGTTCTGGCTGTCACTTTGGTCTGACATGCTGAAATCACTGACTGCTGACCCTGTGAATAGTTATAGATGAGATAGAATGGATGAGCATCACAAAATGCAGAGATTTTTGCAAAAGGATGATTCAAAAAACTCAGTTTTAGTTTTCCACAGAAAGCATTTCGGATCAACCAATTTTCAAACTCGGTGATACCGAAGTAGTTTTGGAACCTAAACTGGTGAACTCGGTAGGACCGAGTCATAGTTTGGTGGCACCGAGACTGCTAGGGTTTCACAAAGTTTTAAAATCGGTCACACCGATTAGCAATTCTTGGTCAGACCGAGAGTTACTAGTGCAATGACGTTAGCCAAATCGGTGGAACCGAGTTTTTCAACTCGGTGGGTCCGAGATGGTTTCGGCAGAAAACTAACCCTAAATTTTCAAATCGCATCTATACTAAGGATTGTATTGACTGGATAGGAGTGTTTCAATCGTGGCAAGAATCATAAAGAACACAATGTGCTAGGAATCAGACGAGGATAGCACTGTGATCGAGTCCATACCCTAGCTTGGCAATGAACTCGCTATGGCGGCAACGGTGGGGGTGAATTCCGTTGACGGCGGCGGAGACCAGCGACAGGAGGTGGCTGGCGACGAAGTCGACGATCCATAGACCTAGTAGGCAGAGCGAGCTATGCGCGGGCGAAGGGGTTTGGAGAAATTTCCAAATTTTTGCCCGTGAGTATATATAGCCCGACCCTGTCGGTGTGACCGAGTGGAACAACTCGGTGGCACCGAGATGCATAACTGTATATAGTTACAGCAACTCGATGTGACCGAAAAGTTCAAATCGGTTGCACCAAGATTGAAAACCTAGATCAACTTAGTGATCTCGGTAGGACCGAAATGGAGGAATCGGTCAGACCAAGAATCACAAAGAAGTTTTGGAAGTTTAAGTCTATGACGAATCGGGGACTCCGAGTGCTCCTCACATAGAGTGGTTCGAATCTGACTTGATCAAATTTTGTGATGTAGCATGAATAGAGTTTGAGACGAGAAAAGCATAGATAGCTAGAGAAGGTTCTTAGGCATTCTTGTCCATCCACTTGGCCAAAGAAAAAGAAGCCAATCAATCAAAACAACAAGTGGATGTCCTTGAATGAGAAAATATGCAACCAACATGCTCACACAATAGAATGGCAAATGAAATATGTGACAAAGCATGCACAACCAATTCTAGCATCTATCAAACAATTGGCGATGACTAGGTCATCTATATATGAGTATATTAACTTAGGAGTCAAATGAGAACATTTGATCATAGGTCATACTCATCGTTTAAGCTCAAGTGGGGTTACCACTTTTACATAATGCATTGATGTGTTCACACCATTAGAGTTGCTTTGAATCAATTCTTAGAGTTAAGCTCCCCCTAGATGTGAGATCCCCTTTTAGAGGGATGAACTAACCTTGGGTTTTGTCGATGATGACTTCATGTAGGTGTTGAAGATGTGTATGCTCAATGTTGATGTAGATCATTTGGAGCAATCCTTTGGAGTGAGTTGCACTTTCAACATACCTACATGGGTTAGTCCCACAAGGAACAAACAAGAATATCCATAGACATAGACTGATGCACACACAAGATGATGTCCATGAAATCATTAGGTTACCTTGTCCCTTGCCTTACCAACATGAGGGTTTGTGACTCCTTGAACTAGTGCAAGATGTGGAAGTTGATTGCACTTGTCCTTGCCATAATGATATGAGTGAAGAATGTTGGCGGAGTCACCCTCAAGAACTCTCTAGTTCTTCTTCTTCGGGATCCACATCATCTTGATGGGAATCCTTGGAGTTGTAGTCGTATTTGATGAAGTAGAACTTGACGTAGTCTTGGGAACCCACCTGACCAAGGCCTTAGGTTCTTCTTCAAATGCATCAATCTCCTCTTGAAGCTTGTCCTTGCCTTTGTTCTTGTGGTCTTGTGGTAGAAGATCATCTTGTGTTTGTGTTCCCTTGAAGGAAGTAGGATCACACTTCTCTTGTTGAGGAACAAACTTCGTCTTGGGGTATTAATCTTCTTCCCACTCAACTTCATTGGCATTGAACTTTCGTTCAAAACCAACACCTTGATTCTTCCGGTGCCTTCCTTGCTTGCGTACAATTTCCTCGAATTGCTTACTCCCGGCAAGGCTCTTGTATACACCTTTCTCTATAATTCCCTTTAATAAGCTATTTTCTTGCTCAAGTGTAACTTGGCTAAGAGAATCATTAGTGGAATCAAGAGAACTACGAGAAGCAACAATATTGGATTTGGCATTATTATTGTTACTACTAGAGGAAGGATCTTTCTTGTACTTGTTACTAGACTTGACTTGAGGCATGTAAGTAGATAAGAGTAAATGCTTGGCAATGTAAGAAAAACTTTGCTTACGGAGGTCATCATTGATTGCTTTTAAGAACTCATGCTCTTGCTCAAGATTGAGCTTTTCAAAGCGTAACTTCTCATGAGCCCTTAAAAGTTCTCGATGATCTTCGAAGATAGTTTCATGAGCTAACTTAAGAGTGTTTAGTTCTTTAGTTAGAAGCTCAATCTTCTCCTTATCATTGTCATTCGTTTTATCTTGATTAGCATGATTAATTGACGTTTCATCATAGTATCCATCACTAGAGTTGTCAATAAGTAAATCATCATCACCTAGCAAGTCATCTTCATCACTATTGAAATCAACATACTCGGGATGTGTTACCTTTGGACCTTTGGCCATGAAGCATCTTCCAATTCCTTCATTTGGTGATTCAAATATGTCGTAGGAGTTGGTTGACACAAGTGCTAAACCGGCAACACCTTCATCTTGAGTATATTCGGAGTCGGAGTGATAGCTTCTCTCGGAGTGATTGTCGGAGTCGGAGCCGGATACCCATTCACCAACATGAGCTTGATGTCTTCGTTTTGTGTAGCTCCTTGATGACTTGTCCTTCCTTTCCGAATCCTTGCTTCTCCGTGAGGGTCTTCGTTCATAACGATCATCTCTACTCCTCCTCTCTCTTGGTGGTGATTCTTCTCTTCTACTTCTTCTTTTTGGAGAATCTTCTCTTCTTTTGTAGGGTGCCGTACACTCATTGGAATAGTGTCTGGGTCTCCCACAATTGTAGGAATTGCGCTCTTGACTAGAAGATCTTTTGTCATTGTAGGACCTTGACTTAGAGCTTCTTTCTTTTCTTCTACTCTTGTAGAATTTGTTGAAGTTGTTCACCATGAAGCTCAATTCTTCATTGAAGGTTTGTTTCTCACTTGATGATGTGGGGGCTTCACATGAGGCTTTGTAAGCACCACTTGACTTGTTGTGAAGTTCCTCCTTATCCTTGAGTGACATCTCATGAGCAACAATTCTTCCAATGACTTCTGTTGGCTTGAGATCTTTGTAATTTGGCATCATTTGGATCAATGTGCACACGGTATCATACTTTCCATCCAATGCTCTTAGGATCTTCTTGATGATGAATCTGTCTGTCATCTCTTCACTTCCTAAGCCGGCAATCTCATTTGTGATAAGAGCAAGCCTAGAGTACATTTCAGCGACACCTTCACCATCCTTCATTTTGAACTTGTCAAGCTGACTTTGGAGCACATCCAACTTGGATTCCTTGACGGAGTCGGTAACTTCATGCATATCAATCAAAGTATCCCAAATTTCCTTTGCATTCTCAAGACGACTGATTTTGTTGAATTCTTCGGGGCACAATCCGTTGAAGAGGATATCACAAGCTTGAGCGTTGTATTGCAGCATCTTTAATTCATCCGTGCTAGCTTCATGGTTCGGCTCTCTCCCATCAAAGAATTCACCTTGCAAACCAATACACACAATAGCCCAAACGGTGGGGTTATGTCCGAGAATATGCATTTTCATCTTATGCTTCTAACTAGCAAAAATTAGTACCATCAAAGTAAGGACCTCTATGGTGATAATTTCCCTCGCTAGACGCCTTACTCTCCTAGGTTGTGAAACCAAGGCTATGACCACCAAAAGCTATGGAAATCAAAGCAAATTGAGACCAAAGCTCTGATACCACTTGTAGGACCTTGAAGTATGTCTAGAGGGGAGGGGGTGATTAGACTACTTGACCAATTAAAAACTTAACCTTTTCCCAATTTTAGAGTTTGGCAGATTTTAGCAATCTTTGGACAAGTCAAGCAATCATCACACAATTCAAGCAAGCATGAAAAGAGTATATAGGAAGCGGAAATTAAAGCATGCAACTTGCAAGAAAGTAAAAGGAAGGGTTTGGAGGATTCAAACGCAATTGGAGACACGGATGTTTTTGGCGTGGTTCCGATAGGTGGTGCTATCATACATCCACGTTGGTGGAGACTTCAACCCACGAAGGGTAACGGCTGCGCGAGTCCCTGGGGGGCTCCACCCACGAAGGGTCCACGAAGAAGCAACCTTGTCTATCCCACCATGGCCGTCGCCCACGAAGGACTTGCCTCACTAGCGGTAGATCTTCAGGAAGTAGGCGATCTCCTTGCCCTTACAAACTCCTTGGTTCAACTCCACAATCTTGTCGGAGGCTCCCAAGTGACACCTAGCCAATCTAGGAGACACCACTCTCCAAGAAGTAACAAATGGTGCATTGATGATGAACTCCTTGCTCTTGTGCTTGAAATGATAGTCTCCCCAACACTCAACTCTCTCTCATGGGATTTGGATCTGGTGGAAAGAAGATTTGAGTGGAAAGCAACTTGGGGAAGGCTAGAGATCAAGATTCATATGGTAGGAATGGAATATCTTGGCCTCAACACATGAGTAGGTGGTTCTTTCTCAGAACTGGTAAGTTGGAAGTGTAGGTTTGTTCTGACGGCTCTCTCCATGAATGAAGAGGAGGTGGAGGGGTATATATAGCCTCCACACAAAATCTAACCGTTACACACAATTTACCAAACTCGGTGAGACCGAATCATCAAACTCGGTCGAACCGATTTAGTAAACCTAGTGACCGTTAGGGTTTTCGGTGGGACCGACATGCAACTCAGTAGGACCGATATGGTTAGGGTTAGGGCATAACGTAATCTTGGTAAGACCGGTTACACAAACTCGGTGAGACCGATTTTGGTAACAAGCTTTCCAGAGAGTTGGTCAGGTAAACTCGGTGGGATCGATTCGCTCTTTCGGTGAGACCGAAAAGTTACGAAGGGGAAACAGAGAGTTTACATTGTAATCTCGGTGGGACCGATCGCTCACTTCGGTTAGACCGAAACGTTACGAAGGGAAACGGAGAGATTACAATCCCATCTCGGTGAGACCGAGATCCCTATCGGTGAGACCGATTTGCCTAGGGTTTGTGGCAGTGGCTATGGCATTTGAACTCGGTGGCGCCGGATAGAAAGAATCGGTGTGACCGATTTTGACTTTGGGTTTAGGTCATATGAGGATGTGAGAAAGTAGTTGCGGGTGTTTGGAGCATATCACTAAGCACTTGAAGCAAGAGGCTCATTAAGCAACACCTCATCCCTCCTTGATAGTATTGGCTTTTCCTATAGACTCAATGTGATCTTGGATCACTAAAATGTAAAATAAAGAGTCTTGAGCTTTTGAGCTTGAGCCAATCCTTTGTCCTTGATATTTTGAAGGATCCACTTTCATCATCCATGCCATGCCATTCATTGAGCTTTCCTGAAATAATAGTCTTGGAATAGCATTAGCTCAATGAGCTATATGTTGTTATGAATTACCAAAACCACCTAGGGATAGTTGCACTTTCAGCAGGCGGAATGACCGGTGCTGCTTTGGGCGACTGGAGCAAGAAGACCAGAGGTTGAAGAAGCACTACGGCCGTTGGATGGACATCGTACGGTCACTGGAGCTAGAATCATTCATATATTGACTAAAGTTGACAAAGGCCTCCGTCCCAGTCAACTTAGTAGGCCCACAAGTCAGCCTCCCACCAAGGTGGGTCCCAGCTAGCAGGGGGTATTCATTTTTTGTGCGTAATAAGGAGGCACTTCCGGTGGGTCCGAGCTGACAGCAGGGGGAACGTTTTTTTCGCGAAATACGGTGGCCCGTCCTGTGGGTCCCAGCAGTCAAGGGGAAACATTTTTTTCGCGAAATACTGGTGGCCCATCCGGTGGGTCCCTGCTGTCAGGTGGATGAATAATTATTTTCCACGTAATAAGGAGGCACTTCCTTGCGGCTGCCGTGGACCTAGCTGTCAGCCTCTCCATGTACAGTACTCTTCCGATAGAAGTCGGTCGTTGACAATATTGCCCATGCCGCGCCGAGAGCACCACGGCGGTGGATGACAGCGAGACATAGGAAGGGGACAACGCGGAGCCGGGGAAGAAGCGACAGTGGAAGCCCGCGCGGAGAGGAGTACGAGGTTCACCGGTTCGGCTGTGGTGTGAGGCTGTCGTCGCCGCAGAATAACAGGGTGTGTGGGTGAGTAGGGGGATGCCCTGGCCAGCGGTGGGAGTAGTAGGGGGCGTTGAGGCCTGCGCGGTAGCACATGCGGCCACGGGAGGCGGGAGCAGGCGGTCCCGCCGGCCCTGCTTTGGCGGCTGGAGCAAGAAGATCAGAGATTGAAGAAACACGACGGCCGTTGGATTTACATCCAACGGTTACGTCTGCTAGAATTGTTTGTTGACGTATATAATAACTAAAAAAATCTTGCATACACGTCAACTAAACAGGCCCACAAGTCAGACCACTCCCTCTTTTTTGTAATAATTTATATATAGCTCATGGCAACTTCTTATGCAATTTATTGCAGTCGTTTTTTTGGTTGGCCAGGGCCAATTTTGCATATTTCTGTGGGTTCCAAACTATTTTTAATACCGAAATGTCGAGCCAGATTTAAAGTACTTTGAAGTTATATTTAAATTAGGTTAATGCTCAGTGAAATAGGAATCTAAAAATGTGAAAAAATCAGAAATTATAAAGTAATTGCCAATTTGTCATCTGTTTTTATATTTACAACCCATTTCATATTACTTTCAAGATTTGCAGGTGTCTTGAAAGAGTTGCAACCCATCAGGGCGTAGAAAAATAAGTAGGCCTGGATTGGGTATTCTTCAGAAAAAATAAACTGGGCTCATTTTCACAAAGAAAAAATAGCTAGGCTGGTCACATGGTGAACATAAAATATAAGCCTGGGCTAGACGGGCCACAACCCAGTTCAAACCCTGCTCCGTCTCAACAATACCAAACAAAAAAAAATACTGCTCGAGTAGCTACGTCCCAGGTGTCAGCCGATCTTGTGCTATTCTCTTGTCTATTGACTATATACGCTCACAATGTCGTGGGTCCCAGATGTCAGGAAAACACTAGGAGGAAGCATTTTATTTTTCCATACGCTGACGTGGTGGGCCCCTACTGTCATCCTCTCCACGTACTTCTGCCGATTCCTGTTGTTTGTTGACCATGTTGACAACGCGAGAGGGCGGCGCTGCGGCGAGCGCACCAAAGCGCGCAGAGGACGTCAGCGTTAACAATTTAGGAGACGGTGGGGCGGCGATGCATGCGCTGAGGCGAAGCCAGCCGTGGGAGGCGGAAGCAGGCGGCCCCGCCGATGCTGGTTTGGTTTTGGCGGCTGGAGGAAGACATGACTGAAGAAACACGATAGACTGTAAAAGCAGCAGGAGTACTTAACAACCTTAACTGAAACCAGTAGGGGCACTTAACAACCAAAGCTGAAAGCAGTATGAGTACTTATATAGGTTCAACCGTACAATTCACGCCTCGAACCGTGCTACTTTGCCTACAGTTAACCAAGGGTGAGGCCGCCAAGCCCCAGGACAAGGCCCATGCGCCACCCCGCGCATCCACAACCTTCTGAAAGCGGCTTCATCTCACAACGTGGTCAATAAACATGATATTCGCTTTAGAGCAATGGAAAAGCATGAACATAATCTTCTGTCCTATTCTCCAAGATGGACGGGCCTTCATTATTTGAGATCACAGTTGGACCTGTTCAACGAGTGCAGCAGTGGGACACATATCCCACGTGGCCTTCCACCATTGAAACGCCCCACAAGGACCTCAAGACGATCAATAAAGTGTAGGAACTTGTGGATGTAGATCCAGTCAACTTCAGTGCCATTAGTAATAGCCAAGTTATTACAGAGTAACAAATGAGCAGACTACTTAACTCTGAAAAAACCTACACATGCCACCAATTATAAGAAAATATTAGTTAGAAGTAGCATCTTCGTGAGAGATTCGTTGCTACTTCTAAAGTTAAATTGTGATTAGTTAGAAAGAATAGGTGGATTAATAAGTAATCGAGGCAACAAGCAAGAACCAGATACAAAACTAACATGGATGAACAATTGGAACGACGTCGAGGTGGAAGATCACAGTGAAGATGAGACCAGGTTCTGCTATTTCCATCAACATTCGCGCGCCAACTTTCAGTCTGTAACACTTGAGAAAGTTTATCCAAGTCCGACCATAGAAAAAGTAGCGATCTTCTTGGTTCATGAACCCAACTCGGAAGTAATATCCATGGCTTGTCTTCACCGTGACCATTAAACTAGTGTATTTAGTTATGGCAAGGCCGAGCATCTTGAGTACATGTGTTCTGGCAGAGCAAATAATACACTGCAGGAAAAATAATATGAGAACACAACATGTTCAAAAAACCCCCACCCTCCCAGATAGAAAAGAGGATTCTAGGATCATACTGTGAGTGTTTCAAAATGCTGTGTTAGGATGAGAAGGAACAAGTGTGGCGTCTCGCCAAAGGCGCAGAAATCTGTAGGGTACTTGCACTTTGGGCACTGCAACTGAAACACACTAGATTCAGTATGAAAAAAATGCATCAACGACGGCGGCTGCCATCCTAGGATTACCTGCAACCAAGGGACTTGGATTTATCGGGGATGGATGAAGAATTCGCACCTGGTTCTCCATGAGAAAACCCTATGCAATCACCGAGCGGGGGTTTTCTCTGAACAAGCAGACGAGGGAGAAGGGGATTCAGGCCCAGTGAAATATTGCCGCTTCGTCCGTCCAGCTTACTGCTAAACCTGGAAAGGGGGGGTTGTGATTTGATGGCTCATTGGGCATTACTGCGGCGCTACAACCGGGGTGTGTCTACCGTGAAGTTGTGCACTCTAATTTGTGCATATGGCACGTGGACCCCGTTGCCGGTTGCCCCACATATCAGCGAAAGGAAGTAGAAAGACATGAGTAACTAGTTACACATAAATATATTTTTTGACAGAGAGATACTCCCTCTGTAAATAAATATACAAATATTTTATATCACAGGCTCACCTTGCCGAGAAATATACTCCCTTTGCAGTGCACGTGCATTATGGGGGTTCAACTTTTTTTATGGGGGTTCAGCTGAGAATATAATACTCAGATAGGCTCACGGTTCTGAACTTTGGGCTGCAGGCCGACCCTGCATGTTTGGGGGCCCATGTGTTCTACCTCAGCGCTTTTCATATTGCAAGCGATCGGTACGACGCTGGTTTTAGATGCTGTCGCAAGGCGAATACACAAAATTGAATAAAGCACGACAACTGTTGGAATGAAATCGAACAACAGTTCCTAACCAGCAATCAGAGTTGCAATTCTATCAACGATATACCACGTGATAAATAATACTGTCGTACTACTTATACACACATGACACTTGTTTCACCATGCCAGATTATTACATCAAAATCTCTCGGAGAATAGATCAGTTCGGCAGTTGCGTGCTGCTATTGAAGAATTTCAAAGTTGATTTGGACCAGCTCTCCTTGCCGAGAAAGTTCGATTTTGACATCATCCCCTACCGCAAGGTATGATTTAGATTTGAACCTTGACCATCCTTTAGCATCAATCATCATGCGACCATCCTTTGTACTTACGGTATATTAAGCAGGTTCATTCACACCAAGGCTGTGCATGGTAAGAGAAACTTGGCCGCGGTCGCCCGGATTGTTGAACGACTCCCTCGTTGCTCTAGGAATTCTCTGTTTGCAAACAAGAAGACATACCCAAATAGTTAGATCAACACAGTGAATCATGTGAAACAACATGGAAAGAAAAAAGAACGAAGCACTTGGGCGGCCAATGCTTACCAAGAAGGTGGACATGTCGGTTTTTGTAAGGACCTTGGTATATGAAGTGCGAACTGCATCCCAGTCTGTTGCTGGTGCAACTGCACGGGCCGGAGCAGATGCAAGTGCAAGTGTTGGTGCAGGTACCGAAGCCGCTGCTGTTGCCGGAGATGGTGCTCCTTGTAGAGATGGTGCCGGTGTCGGAGCAGGTGCCGGTGTCGATGCCCGATCCTCCGGTAGATCAGACTGATCCGCTGACGCGGTCGGTGCCCAATCCTTAGCTGGATCAGACTGAACTGCTGCCGCTGTCAGTGCTAGAGCAACTGCCGGTGCTTGATCTGTGCGAGACAACGGCGATCGTGTCTGGTCTGCTATGATCAACTTTCTAACTTGACTAGGATCCGTGACCGTGAACCAGTTTTTTTCTTCATTTCTTTTAAACGCGAGAAGGACTAATTGTGGCATTTTTGTTAAACCAAACTGCAGTTCATCATAGGGATTCAGCTTGTACTCAGACAACAGACTGATCCAATTTTTTCCAGTAATATAAGTGATGGACATTGCCTTTGTTACTGACACGACATAAGAAGTGAAACCTGCAAAAATAACCATCGTAGAGCAAACCAAACGGTTTATTCTGTGATGAATGTCACATGGCAAAACTTGCATCGTAAAATTGACATGACATTAAATCAATAAGATTTAGATAGTAAATCAATAAGATTTACTTGATGTGACATGAGTGAATCCTTACCAGGAAATCACTATGTTGAACTACTAAACAGAAGATTGATCGTCCAACTACGCGTGGCATGCAGGGCCCCCGCCTACTCCCACAAGCAGGACAGTCCAAAGGTCGTGACAAATCGTATGAACCGAACATCCATGGGACTGGAAATCCTGGTGGGTGCGATAAACCCTGCAATGCATACAGATATTGGAGTGTAACCATAATTGATAAACCGTCCTCAGAAAAAATATGATCTGGATACTTCAAAATGTACAAACTGAATTGAGTAGAAAGACATTAACATAGACCGTTCTCGGGACTGACCACACACCAAAAGTGGTAGTACTAATAAACAATACAGGGTTCACAAACACAAATCAAGTACTGAACAATAGTACTTACTACAGACAAGCAAAGTTGCACTAACTAAACTCTGTAGACTATTTCTTGCCACCGACCTACGGGATGAACCCCGCATAAATGACTAGGCCATGGGCTTCGTGTGAGATGTCTACATGCACCATCACCATCTTGTCAACCTTGGAGAACCTAACAGAGTGGTCTTTCCACTCATAAACATGATGATGAAGACAAGCCGCATCAGATTTGTTGGGAAGATTTACAAGAACCACACCCTTCGTAATCGAAGGCACAACCAGGAAATTGTTGTGGTCAAGTACAGCCTTGAGAACACGCCTGAAAACAATGCTACAGGAAAACACTAGTTCAGGACATGTGGCGACAAGGACACAGCAGCTGGATAGTTCAGTAGTAGAACTCATCATCAGGTCTTCCAGTTCATACGACATGACTTTGAGAACTTCATCTCCACCGCGGACCTGGTTCTAATTCAAACAGAAACCATATTTTATTACTACCTCCGTTCAGAAATATAAGATGATTTTCGATATTATACTCCATATATGACTACATATACGCACAGAAATGAGTGAACAAAGACACTAGAACATGTCTTCAAAGGCATGAGAGCAGAGGGATTACATGCAATATCCATAACACAAGTTACTGAGGCAAATATACCCTCTTAAAAGGTAGCATTGATGTTCATAAAGTACTCCCTCCGTCCCAAAATTCTTGTCTTGGATTTGTCTAGATACAGATGTATCAAGTCACATTTTAGTATTAGATACATTCATATCTAGACAAATCTAAGACAAGAAATTTGGGACAGAGGGAGTAGTTGAAAGTAATCTATAAGAAATCAGTGTCAAGCTCTCGCATGTTTTGATCAAAAGAGGAATTTAGAACCGTCATTTGGCACACTAAAATCACATGCAAGATCACCCAGAAAGTTGTACTACCAGTACTAGTACTGCGTGTTAGATGAAAAAACACGATCAAGATCGAGAAAAAGATCATCAACAAGAGACATTACCTGGACTTGCTTAATGAGGGATCCCGGAGAGGGGGGCTTGGACAGGGCGATGGCTTTGAGCTTGTCTGTGGTAGTCTCGGTGGGGTGCTTGCGCTTCTTCGTACCATGAGCCTCGACGGTTTTGGCCAGAGCCATAGACATCACGTCGGCTGGTGCTCCAGCGTCCATCCAAGAGAGGAAGCTGAGAGAGAAGAGTGAAAGGAGGAACGAGATGAGGGAGAAGCGAAGCGAGTGGGGATTTTCTTCAAGAGAGGAAGCTGAGAGAGAAGAGTGAAATGATGGTTGCTTCGTTCGTCCAACTTACTGCTGGAAAGGAGGGGGTTTTGTGATTTGATGGCTCATTGGGCATTAATGCGGCGGTTTGATCGAGGTAGTTTACCGTCACTCTACTACAGAGTAATTTAGTGCATGGCTGGTGGACCCAGGTGCTGGCTGTCCCACACGTCGGCGAAAGTGAGTAATTTAGTGCATGGCTGGAGGAGGATCCGCACGGTAGAGCGTGTCCACTGTTTTTCATTCTGAAGAATTTTTTTACAGCAAGCGTTTCCACTCTTACGCCGGAGGAGTGCAAAACACGGCAGCCACTTGAACATACACAGTGCTCCTCCTACTAGGCATGTGCAGTGGTTCATACGTCAGTACTACACAATCTTGTTGCTAGTGTAGTAAGATATGACAATAACAAATGATGTTGTGCGCATGTCAACTACTCCTATATGTAACATAGTACCTCTTTTTCGACTGTCCGGTCGAGAATGAATGGTGAGATCAATGTTAATAGAACTAGGTCCACAGTGCACGGAGAGTATGGTGCTACAGTACTCCACGAAACATGAACCATATGAAGCACGAATAGTGTTAGACAGGGTGTATGAAGGGTGCACGGGATGGGAGCAAAAGCTCCCTTCTCGACCCACTTTTGGGGGTTTGGCAGAGTGCATGAAGGGTGCATGAGTCCACACTAGTAGGTTGACAAAAATACACGAGGAGGAAACAACTATATTGAGATGAGAATGCAACCAAATACACCCACACGCTTTGTGCTACAGTGACTGATCTGCACCGTCTGAGTTTGATCCAACGGTCATGTTGCGCCGAGACATGGACATGCCCATGCAGAGGGCGCCTAAACACCACCGAAGTCCCTCTGCTTCTCGAGGCGCACGACGTTGGTGATGCAGGGTGGGACCGCCTGCAAAGCCTGCTCCCGTTCGATGGGAGCCAGCTCGTCGAAGACGGCATCCAATGGCACGAATGGATTCCGATGACGGAGCCCTAAAAGGATTCGCCCGACAATGGCGATGGTAGCCCGCAACCCCTCCATGTCCAGCTCAGCCCCCACCATCGTGTCACGACCGGTTTTTCCGGGTATTCATTTCCCAGAAAATGGCCTTTGTGCTCACCAGCCCCAGGATTACTGTTAGCTGATGAGGCACCAATCTTGATACAGAAACTCCAAGAAAAAATACATAATATGTAGTACAAGACCATTCTGGCCTATGAGTACAACATAAGGTTGCTAGTGGTTGATGGCGGAAGCGGTTTGTGGTACATCAGCGTCTATGGGACTCCATTTCCCACATGAACAGCTGACCAGGTTAACTCCTATCTTCGCGGGGCTACTATCATCGTTGCTTAGGTTCCGGGGCTGTCATCGCAACGCTCCTCTCCATGCAAGAAATCTGGCCAAGACAATAGCCAGGGACAAGCCACTGAGTACTTTGAATGTACTCGCAAACATTATGAACACGGATATAATATAACAAATCATGCTCTAAAATATTCCATGATCACAACGTCTTTCATAAAATAAAATCTCTGATGCATGCAAGCAGGTTATTATATGCAACATGAATATGTAATAACCGAGTAGTAGTAAAATTCACCGATCGAATGTCTGAAGCGGCGTCTCGAAAGGATAGTAAATAACGAGCATGCCTCAGTCGGGCGTCTGAGCGACACCACATAAAGGGCTTATAAAGTAAATAACAAGCATGCCACAGTCGGGCGTCTGAGCGACACCACATAAAGGGCTTATAAAGTAATTAACAATCATGCCACAGTCGGGTGTCTGAGCGGCACCACATAAAGGGCTTATAAAGTAATTAACAAGCATGCCACAGTCGGGCGTCTGAGCGACACCACATAAAGGACTTGTAAGAAAAATAATCACAGTGAATATCCAGGAGGTAGAACCTTCCCAGGGATACTCAATACTTCAAATAATATAAAGGGTTAGTCCATAACAATAATAATCTTAATCATCATAAGTCACACGTCATGATCCATGTTTTGGTTTAGTAGTTTCTCCTCCGAAGGCCGACACTAAGACCGACACTTGACCCAACCCAGACTGTAGTCCTTAACCATGGACACAACTATTCGAATAGATGTTTAATCTCTGCAGAGGGTGTACTCTTTACCCACGAGTAACGGATTCCTTTAGTCCAGCTGGACTAATTCCGTCCACGATCTTTTAATTGAAAACACACCTGACTTGCACACACCAGCTTAACTTACCGGTGTCTGGAATCACCCATGGCACCTATCAAGCAAAACTCTAAGTGGGGAGGCTACAACCTCGAATAGCATGGCATCAAATTTATATCGCACACTCTAAGGGGTGGCCTCCACTCTCGGTCCCAACCGGAAATACCCATGCCCCCTGACCAGATGACTGGCTTTAATCCATGGCCGTGGAACCCTCATCCCGGCCCCTCTGTACGGTGTGTGCTAGAAAGGGGCTGACAACTTACTGAACCGTACCCTATCTGCTGTAGGGACAAGTGGTAGTACAAAACAAGTATGGGGGCTACTGGAACAAGACTTGATCTATGGTCGACTCAGGAGGTTTAAGTATTCCCTGCATGATTAACACAACGAATATATTTCATCCAATAGACAGAATCACCACTCATCATACCCCATCATGCCATGCCGGACACACTCATCTCGACGAGGAACTAGGGACAAGCTCAGGTCTACCCAAGACAGACACTTTCCCGGCTTCCTTCCAGCAGGCACGAAAAGCATTCGAGGATGATTGCTGTCACAAGTATGACCATTTCCAACAGCAAGGACATCTCCAATATGCATCCATGCAAATGATCGTATCACCACATAAAATAACGAGTTCTCTGTATTACAGTGGTGTTATAATCATGTCAAATAACACACACACAATATTATGCCAGGGTTCAGAATGCTTGCCTTCAAGAGTATGCAAGTGGGGTGTGCCCTTTTGAAAGTTGACTTCTTCTTGAAAACCTATTTTTGAAATTATTCAAATTAATATATAGTTTCAAAACAGTGCAAAAAACTTGTCTGAAAAATTTCCAAATAAATCTTGAAATGAACTAGACTAAATTTGAGGGAGGTAGGAGAAAGAATCAACTCATTTGGAGTTTTATTTAAAAAGATATAGCCAGTCAAAGTTTAGTCAAATTTCTGGTTTTTAAATAAAACAGAAAAAGAAAAGAAAACGTTTCGAAAATTGAACATGTCGAAGGCGTACTTTGCTTTTACGCCTTCACTTATCCAGCGTGGACCAGTGTGAGTCACTAACAGTGGGTCTGGGGGGCCCACTCGTCAAGTTTGACTAGTCTCCCCACCTTCCCTCTCCTTTGGCCGAACGGAGGCGGAGCTCCGGCGATCCTCACCGGCGAACGACGACTCCTCGAGGGCATCCGAGGGCAGGGATGGATCCGCGGGTCTAGGGCGGTCCTCCCGGTGGTCGCTAGGCTGGCGGCGACGGAGGGAGTCGCCGGCGGCGAGCTCCACGGCGGAGGTAGCTTCGGGTGTATTTAGGGGCTCGGGCTACGGTGGTTCCCGACCGTGTTTGGGAGGCTGGGCGGCTCCGCAGGGTTGAGAGGGGTAGATTGGTGGCGCTGGATGGGCGGGGGAGGCCCTGGTTGCGACGCATGACGCTGGGGCGTGGCGGCGACCGAACCGGCCGGAGTCGGGGAAGACGGCTTCCCCCCGATGATTGCTGGCTGTGGGGATGCTATGGGGGTGGCCTGAGGTCGCCTAAGTGTCTGAGTCCGGGGCCTCCTTTTATAGTGCAACGAGGTCGGTTCCGCGGCGGTGGATAAGGATGCCGGTGACCGCCGTTCTGTAGCTTGCAGGGCATCGTGGCGGCGACGGGCGCTTGCAGACAAGCTGTGGATGAGCTCGGACTGCTCCACGGGCGAGCTGGCGCGTTGGTGTGGCTCGGGCGGCGCCGACACGACTGGGGCCTACTGCGGCCGTCAGCTAGCCGCCACGGCCGACCTGACAGTGGCGCTGTGGGGTGCCAGGGGTGGTCGGGATGGCTCTGCGGTGCAGGAGGAGACGGGGCGTGCTGGCTGCGGTTGGCCAAGGGCCAGAATGGACGCAGGGTGGGCGGCAGCGAGACGCGGCGGCTCGGTGCACGCGCGTGCAAAACATGTGCTCTGGGTGCGCCCAGAGCACGCACGCTAGGTGTTTGCCGAAATGCCAGCGTGTGCTAGAGGGCATAGGAGGGGCGGGTGACCAATAGATCTAGGCTAGTGGTAGCTGGGATGCCAGTGGACATGCTCGTTTGGCTGCTGTGGCAAGACTGCAATGCAAACTCATGAGCATGTCAATTCTGTTCATGAACTCAAGGTGTTCAACAGAATGTCAGGAGCCCTTAGGCAACTCTTGGGGTGGCCAAAGCCTCCAGACCAGGGTCTCTTTAGGTGATAGAGGGGGTGGTAATGTTAGTTTGGCAAAAACAGAAACTTGTTAGTGCAAGTTTTGCAAAACTCCAGTTCTGGACAGAAGGAAAAGGGCATAATATCATGCAACAAAATTGCTCCAATGAGTCCAACCTCCTGGACTTAAGGGTTTGGTAAGGTGTACTACAAGCAGGAGAAGGCTCATGGTTACTAGAGCACAAATAATTAGGGGTGCAGTAGAAAACACCCAACTGGACCAGAATGAAAATGAGGTTGATTTACTCAAATTTTTCAAAGAACAAAACTGGGTTTTTGCATAAAGTTGAATAATATACTCCTATTAACATCCCATAATTTTGGTGGAAGTTTTAAAGAAACATTTAAATAGGTTCTAGTGCAAAATTGCCCACTGGACTAGATTTGAAAACTTGGCATAGAGCTCAAAATCTCCAATGAACAAAACATATTTTTGCATAAAAGTGATTTAAAAACATCATAGGTCATCCCCAAAATTTGGTGTGATTTTTAAATAAATTTATCCAATGGTTGTAGTTCAAAAAGGGCTTCAAAACTAATGAAAAACCATTTTAAGGAATAAAGCTCAGAGAGCAAAATTTTATGCAAATAAATCCACTGATAATAGAAGTGTTTTTCTTGAGAGGATAAACCAGTCCAAAATAAAATTGGGAAGTTTTCACTTGGGATAAAAACTCCATAAAAATAAAGAACAGAAAGGTTCTGAAATCATAAGAAAATCCAGAAAATAATAGTTTTAGTTTCCTAGCAAAATTTTAATTAATAAAACAAGGTTAAAAATTTTGGGGTGTCACAACACTACCCCCCCTTAAGAAAAATCTCGTCCTCGAGATTTGCTGAGGCTTATTTTTTTTTGAAAATATTATTTTTACCATATCAAAATAATCACTTCACTTAAGCGGTAAGATGCGGCTACAGTGAGAGGGCAATAAGTGGTGTAAAACTACAGTGTGGGATACTGGCGCTGCGTGGAGAAATCCACGGTTTTGGGGGAAAACGAGTGATTTCTACGTCGGACACAATAAATTTAGAATAAATTCTAAATTCTAAAATACGCTGGTCGTACCCGAGAGCACGGGTTGATGACCCCTCAGATGAATTAATGCATCTTACGAACTCATATACTTCATCAGTGAAGAATATGACATCAAATTCATCAGATAGAATTTCATCAAGCAGTACAACAGATATAGCAGTATAAGGATGTGAGAAATGAGTATTGATTTCTTCATGATTAGCTGCGTCATTTCAAGCATATTCAGGTCTCCATTAAATTCTTCAGATGTTCAAGTTCGTCTGGAGACCTAACCCTACATGAGAGATTAGTTCTTTTTCTTCACCACCCACATCTGAAGGGGTGGCAAAGAGTTCGTCATTCTGTGAGCTCCATAAGAGAATAATGGCATTGAATCCAGTGCACTTCGTTTCACATACGAGGGGTTAGAGTAAGCATATGAATAAGCACAGAAATTCCTCGAGTACTTACGAATATAATGATTTGAAGAATAATGCACATATTCATAGCCCTTAGATTTTCCCTGCAAAACAGAAGTGTTAGCACGATATGTTCATATGAGGATTTGGATCCATATGAGGAATTTCATCCACGTGAGGAATTTGGTCCATATGAGGACTTGGATCCATATGAAGACTTTGGTCCGTATGAAGAATTTGATCTAGAGTTCCTATTCTTCACAGGTGGTTTCATGAGGACATTCACGTGAAGACTTTCAAGGCACCTTTTGGGAACCCAGATTTTCTTCATAGGGGGACCATTCCTGCAGTTAGTTCCAACATATCTAGCAAATACTTCACCGTTCTGATTTTTGAACAGTTTATAGTTGGAGTCAAATGACTCATCAGATGAATATGAAGATTCACAAGTAAAGCCAGATAAAGTGGATGGATCTACGGGAGGTCCTTTTGCAGCAACCCATGAGGTTTTGGGATACCGCTCAGGATTCCAGTAGGTCCCATCAGCATTGAGTTTCCTCTCAAAGGCAATACCTTCTTTCCTAGGGTTTCTATTGAGGATTTGCTTCTTAAGCACATCACAAAGAGCCTGATGCCCTTTGAGGCTTTTGTACATGCCTATCACATACAATTCCTTCAACCCTGCATTATCGTTAGTGATACTTGTGGTATCCTCAAATGAGGATTTGTGACCACAGAGATAGTTGAAGAATTTGCAGCATTAGAAGCATTTGAACTTTCAGGTGAAGAATTAGCAGATTCATGTTCAATGCATTTCAAACATGGTGGAATGAATTCTTCCTGAGCGGAAATGATCTGTTGAGAAAGCAATGAATCATTTTCCTTCTGAAGATCTTCATAACTCACCCTTAGCTTCTCAAGATCTTGCTTTCTTTGAAGAAATTCATAAGAAAGCTTCTCATGATCAACTAAGAGGGTTTCATGACGACCTTGAAGGTTATAAAACTTGGACTAAAGACTTTTAAGATTGCCAGCCAGAGTTTGAACTCGGTCCATTTCCTCACTCAACACGTCATTGCTTTTATCTAGAAGATTTTGAACCCTTTCCAAAGCTTTTTGTTGTTTAGTGTCAATAGTGGCAAGCTTGGAATAGCTAGGTCCGAAATCCTCATCAGATTCATCATCACTAGATTCAGATGAGGAATATTCGGGTACCTTTGCACCTTTTTCCATGAGTCATGGTGCTAAATATGATGGTTCAGGTTTAAAAGTCATCGTTTTGAGTGATTACTTGAACTCGTCAAACCAGGGATCATGGCAAGTTTGGCGACCTTCATAGACATCAGAGATTCGGTCCCAGATAAGCTTTGCATTGCAAAGATACATAATGTGCCTGAATTCATCTCTGGATAGGCAGGAGCAGATGATATCCCTCGCCATAGTGTCCAACCGAGTGTACTTGTGAGTATCATCAGCATGCGCCATCTTGCATTCATCGGTAAGGGCAATCTCAATGATAGTCCACAGCTTGCTGTTAATCGCCATGAGGCGCTTCCTCCTCATGGCCTTCCACTTGGGATAATCGTGACAGTCAAAGATGGGGTACGACACTTTATTCATACCTGCGGTCGACATAACTAAAACTATAGGTGGTTAAACCAAAATCACTTAGAACAAGGGAGTACCTTGCTCTGATACCAATTGAAAGTGCGTTATATAGACTAGAGGGGGCTGAATAGGCTATTTTTACAAATTATTCACTGAGGAAATTCAACTTGAGGAATTTCCTAAGCAACGAACTATAAGCCGCAGAGTAAGTACTCAGGTGCATGCATAACAAAGCAGTAGCATAGTCATCATGATGAAAGGAAACATACACAGAGCACAGGTAGCATGAAAATTGGATAAGCAGGTTGAAGACAAAGTGATTGAAGAATTAGGATTGAGGAAATTGAGAAAGTCTTCAGTCAAAGTCTTCAAACAGTAATGATCAATTTCATCAACACATGAATGAGGAAATGAAAGGGTTGAGGAAATAGAACCAGTATCTTGGTGAAGACGATGATTTGGTAGACCAGTTCCAACTGCTGTGATAGTTGTATGTCTGGTTGGAGCGGCTAGGTATTTAAACTTGAGGACACACAGTCCCAAACACACAGTTGTCACTGTATTCTCCTTGAGCTAAGGTCACATAGAATTTGCCCAATCACTCGTGGTAAGTCTTCAGGTGACTTCCAAACCTTCACAAACTCGATCACTCGGCGATTGCTACCTCTTGAGCACTGCGTTGGATTTCCCCGAAGAGGAGAGGATGATGCAGTAAAGTAGCATAAGTATTTCCCTCAGTTTTTGAGAACCAAGGTATCAATCCAGTAGGAGATCACGCACAAGTCCCTCATACCTACACAAAACGATAGCAACTCGCAACCAACGGTTAGGGGTTGTCAATCCCTTCACGGTCACTTACGAGAGTGAGATCTGATAGAGATAATATTTTTGGTATTTTTGATAGATAGATGCAAAGTAAAAAGTAAAAGGCAAAGTAAAAATAAAGCAAGTAAATAAAGTAGTGGAGATTGATATGATGATAATAGACCCGGGGGCCATAGGTTTCACTAGTGGCTTCTCTCAAGAGCATAAGTATTCTACAGTGGGTGAACAAATTACTGTTGAGCAATTGATAGAAAAGCGAATAATTATGAGATTATCTAGGTATGATCATGTATATAGGCATCACATCCAAGACAAGTAGATCGAAACAATTCTGCATCTACTACTATTACTCCACTCATCGACCGCTATCCAGCATGCATCTAGAGTATTAAGTAAAACAGAGTAACGCCTTAAGCAAGATGACATGATGTAGAGGGATAAATTCATGCAATATGATAAAAACCCCATCTTGTTATCCTCGATGGCAACAATACAATACGTGCCTTGCAACTCTTTCTGTCACTGAGTAAGGACACCGCAAGATTGAACCCAAAGCTAAACACTTCTCCCATTGCAAGAACTACCAATCTAGTTGGCCAAACCAAACGGATAATTCAAAGAGACTTGTAAAGATAACTCAATCATACATAAAAGAATTCAGAGAAGAATCAAATATTGTTCATAGATAAGCTGGATCATAAACCCACAATTCATCGGTCTCAACAAACACATCGCAAAAAGAAGATTACATCGAATAGATCTCCACAAGAGAGGGGGAGAACATTGTATTGAGATCCAAAAAGAGAGAAGAAGCCATCTAGCTAATAACTATGGACCCGAAGGTCTGAAGTAAACTACTCAGACTTCATCGGAGAGGCTATGGTGTTGATGTAGAAGCCCTCCGTGGTAGATGCCCTCTCCGGCGGAGCTTCGGAACAGGCCCCAAGATGGGATCTCGCGGATACAGAAGGTTGCGGCGGTGGAATTAGGTTTTTGGCTCCGTATCTGATCTGACGGGGGTACATAGGTATATATAGGAGGAAGGAGTACGTCGGTGGAGCAACAGAGGGCCCACGAGGCAGGGGGCGCGCCCAGAGGGGGCACGCCCTCCACCCTTGTTACCGCCTCTGGCACTTCTTGGAGTAGGGTCCAAGTTTCCTGGATCACGTTCGGTGAGGAAATCACGTTCCCGAAGGTTTTATTCCGTTTGGACTCCGTTTGATATTCTGTTTCTTCGAAATACTGAAATAGGCAAAAAACAGCAATTCTGGGCTGGGCCTCCGGTTAATAGGTTAGTCCCAAAAATAATATAAAAGTGGAAAATAAAGCCCAATATAGTCCAAAACAGTAGACAAAGTAGCATGGAGTAATAAAAAATTATAGATACGTTGGAGACGTATCAAGCATCCCCAAGCTTAATTCCTGCTCGTCCTCGAGTAGGTAAATGATAAAAAAGAATTTTTGATGCGGAGTGATACTTTGGCATAATTTCAATGTAAATCTTCTTAATTGTGACATGAATATTCAGATCCGAAGGATTCAAGACAAAAGTTCATATTGACATAAAAATAATAATACTTCAAGCATACTAATCAGAGCAATCATGTCTTCTCAAAATAGCATGGTTAAAGAAAGTTATCCCTACAAAATCATATAGTCTGGCTATGCTCTATCTTCATCACACAAAGTATTTAATCATGCACAACCCCGTTGACGAGCCAAGCAATTGTTTCATACTTTAGAAATCTCAAACTTTTTCAACTTTCACGCAATACATGAGCATGAGCCATGGACATAGCACTATATGTGGAATAGAATGGTGGTTGTGGAGAAGACAAAAAGGAGAAGATAGTCTCACATCAACTAGGCGTATCAATGGGCTACGGAGATGCCCATCAATAGATATCAATGTGAGTGAGTAGGGATTGCCATGCAACGGATGCACTAGAGCTATAGGTATATCAAAGCTCAACAAAAGAAACTAAGTGGGTGTGCATCCAACTTGCTTGCTCACAAAGACCTAGGGCACTTTTGAGGAAGCCCATCATTGGAATATACAAGCCAAGTTCTATAATGAAAAATTCCCACTAGTATATGAAGGTGACAACATATGAGACTCTCTATCATGAAGATCATGGTGCTACTTTGAAGCACAAGTGTGGTAAAAGGATAGTAGCATTGTCCCTTCTCTCTTTTTCTCTCATATTTTTTCTCTTTTTTTTATTTTCCTTTTTTTGGTGGGCTTCTTGGCCTCTTTTTTTATTTGGTCTCCTTTGTCCTCTTTTATTTTTCATAAAGTCCGGAGTCTCATCCCGACTTATGGGGGAATCATAGTCTCCATCATCCTTTTCTCACTCGGACAATGCTCTAATAATGATGATCATCACACTTTTTATTTTTCTTACAACTCAACAATTACAACTCGATACTAGAACAAAACATGACTCTATATGAATGCCTCCGGTGGTGTACCGGGATATGCAATGAATCAAGAGCGACATGTATGAAAATTATGAAGGTGGCCTTGCCACAAATACAATGTCAACTACATGTTCATGCAAAAAGCAATATGACAAAAGTAATGTGTGTCATATGAACGGAACGGTGGAGAGTTGCATGGAAATATATCTCGGAATGGCTATGGAAATGCCATTATAGGTAGGCATGGTGGCTATTTTGAGGAAGGTATATGGTGGGTGTATGATACCGGCGAAAAGTGCGCGGTATTAGAGAGGCTAGCAATGGCGGAAAGGTGAGAGTGCGTATAATCCATGGACTCAACATTAATCAAAAGAACTCATGCACTTATTGCAAAAATTTAGAAGTCATCAAAAACCAAAGCATTAAACGCATACTCCTAGGGGGATAGATTGGTAGGAAAAGACCATCGCTCGTCCCCGACTGCCACTCATAAGGAAGACAATCAATAAATAAAATTGTGCTCCGACTTCATCACAAGCGGTTCACCATACGTGCATGCTACGGGAATCACAAACTTCAACACAAGCACTCTTTAAATTCATGATCACCCCAACTATCATAGCTTTGATATTATCACCTCCATATCTCAAAACAATTATCAAGCATCAAACTTATCTTAGGCACTCAAAAGAAAGTTTCACAAATCTTGAATACCAAGTATATTAACATTAAGAAAATTACCATGCTATTAACGACTCTCAAAATAATATAAGTGAAGCATGAGAGATCAATAGTTTCTTTAAAACAAATCCACCACCGTGCTCTAAAAGATCTAAGTGAAGCACTAGAGCAAAAATTATTACGCTCAAAAGATATAAGTGAAGCACTATGAGCAAAACTATCAAGCTCAAAAGATATAAGTGAAGCACATAGAGTATTCTAGCAAATTCTAAATCATGTATGGCTCTCTCAAAAGGTGTGTACAGCAAGGATGATTGTGGCAAACTAACAAGCAAAGACACAAATAATAAAGACGCTCCAAGCAAAACACATATCATGTGGTGAATACAAATATAGCTCCAAGTAAATTACCGATGGAAGTAGACGAAAGAGGGGATGCCTTCCGGGGCATCCCCAAGCTTTGAATTTTTGGTGTCCTTGGATTATCTTGAGGGTGCCATGGGCATCCCCAAGCTTAGGCTCTTGCCACTCTTTGTTCCATAATCCATCAAAAGAATTCACCCAAAACTTGAAAACTTCACAACACAAAACTCAATAGAAATCTCGTGAGCTCCCTTAGTGAAAGAAAACAAAAGACTACTTCAAGGTACTGTAATTAACTCATTATTTATTTATATTGGTGTTAAACCTACTGTATTCCAACTTCCTTATGGTTTATAAACTAATTTATTAGCCATAGATGCATTGAAATAAGCAAACAACACACGAAAAACAAAATCTGTCAAAAATAGAACAGTCTGTAGCAATCTGTAACTAACGCAAACTTCTGGAACTCTAAAACTTCTACCAAAATAGGACGTACTGGACAATTTGTTTATTGATCAGCATCAAAATAATCAATGCAAAATCACGTTCCTGTGATTTATTGAATTTTTTCTCGTGAGCGCAAAGTTTCTGTTTTTCAGCAGAATCAAATCAACTATCATCATAGCTTATCCTATAGGTTCTACTTGGCATAAATACTAATTAAAACATAAAACCACATCTAAACATAAAGTAGAAACAAAATTTAATACTAAACAGGAACAAAAATAAAGAACACAAAATAAAATTGGGTTGCCTCCCAACAAGCGCTATCGTTTAACGCCCCTAGCTAGGCATAAAAGCGAAGATAGGTCTAGGTTTTGCCATCTTTGGTAGGCAATCCATAGGTGGCTCTCATGATAGATTCATATGGTAGTTTTATTTTCTTTAGAGGGAAGTGTTCCATACCCTTTCTCAAGGGAAATTGGAATCTAATATTCCCTTCCTTCATATCAATAATCGCACCAATCGTTCTAAGGAAAGGTCTACCAAGAATAATAGGACATGAAGGATTGCAATCTATATCTAGAACGATAAAATCTACGGGCACATAATTCCTATTGGAAACAATAAGAACATCATTAATTCTTCCCATAGGCTTTTTAATAGTGGAATCCGCAAAATGCAAGTTTGGAGAGCAATCTTCAAAGTCATGGAAATCTAGCAAATCACACAAAGTTTTGGGAATAGTGGAGACACTAGCACCCAAATCACACAAGGCATGAAACTCATAATCTTTAATTTTAATTTTGATAGTAGGTTCCCACTCATCATAGAGTTTTCTAGGGATAGAAACTTTCAACTCAAGTTTTTCTTCATAAGATTGCATCAAGGCATCAACAATGTGTTCGGTAAAGGCCTTATTTTGACTATAAGCATGAGGAGAATCTAGCACGGATTGCAACAACGAGATACAACCAATCAAAGAGCAATTTTCATAATTAAATTCCTTGAGATCAAAAATAGTGGGTTTAGCAACATCAAGATTTTTATTTCTTTCAATCCCACTTTCATCAATTTCATCATCAAGATCTAGAAACTCAGAATTCTTAGGACGCCTTCTAGGTAAAGGAAGATCATATTCAGTTTCATCAAGATTCATATTGCAAAACAAGGATTTAATAGGGGATACATTAATAACTTTTATATCTTCATCTTGATTTCATAGGAATCGGGTTTAGCGGCCATCTTATTAACTAAGGTAGCTTGCATATTCGAAATTTCAGCTGTCATTTTTTCAAGACGAGTAATTTGGGCTCTTATAGCATTGAATTCTTTAGACATATCATCAAGTTATTTATTCATAAAACTCATAAAACCTTTTTGCTCCTTAAGCTCATTTCTAAAGAAATTATTATGCTCAAATTGCAAAATCATAAACTTTCTGATATTAGTTTCGATCTCTTCTAGCCTTTTAAGGTGAAGATCACCAAATTTAGGGAGAGCCATTGTGACAAGTAAGCAGACTAACACACGAGCAAACGAAGAAGGCAAAAGAGAAAGAGAGGAGGAGATTGGGAAAGGGAGGGCGTATAAAACAGCAAGGGTGAAGTGGGGGAGAGGAAAACGAGAGGCAAATAATGTAATGCGAGAGATAGGGATTGTGATGGGTACTTGGTATGGTTGACTTTTGCGCAAGCTCCCCGGCAACGGCGCCAGAAATTCTTCTTGCTACCTCTTGAGCACTGCGTTGGATTTCCCCGAAGAGGAGAGGATGATGAAGTAAAGTAGCATAAGTATTTCCCTCAGTTTTTGAGAACCAAGGTATCAATCCAGTAGGAGATCACGCACAAGTCCCTCGTACCTACACAAAACGATAGCAACTCGCAACCAACGCTTAGGGGTTGTGAATCCCTTCACGGTCACTTACGAGAGTGAGATCTGATAGAGATAATATTTTTGGTATTTTTGATAGATAGATGCAAAGTAAAAAAGTAAAAGGCAAAGTAAAAATAAAGCAAGTAAATAAAGTAGTGGAGATTGATATGATGATAATAGACCCGGGGGCCATAGGTTTCACTAGTGGCTTCTCTCAAGAGCATAAGTATTCTACGGTGGGTGAACATATTATTGTTGAGCAATTGATAGAAAAGCGAATAATTATGAGATTATCTAGGTATGATCATGTATATAGGCATCACGTCCAAGACAAGTAGATCGAAACGATTCTGCATCTACTACTATTACTCCACTCATCGACCGCTATCCAGCATGCATCTAGAGTATTAAGTAAAACAGAGTAACGCCTTAAGCAAGATGACATGATGTAGAGGGATAAATTCATGCAATATGATAAAAACCCCATCTTGTTATCCTCGATGGCAACAATACAATACGTGCCTTGCAACTCTTTCTGTCACTAAGTAAGGACACCACAAGATTGAACCCAAAGCTAAACACTTCTCCCATTGCAAGAACTACCAATCTAGTTGGCTAAACCAAACGGATAATTCGAAGAGACTTGTAAAGATAACTCAATCATACATAAAAGAATTCAGAGAAGAATCAAATATTGTTCATAGATAAGCTGGATCATAAACCCACAATTCATCGGTCTCAACAAACACACCGCAAAAAGAAGATTATATCGAATAGATCTCCACAAGAGAGGGGGAGAACATTGTATTAAGATCCAAAAAGAGAGAAGAAGCCATCTAGCTAATAACTATGGACCCGAAGGTCTGAAGTAAACTACTCACACTTCATCGGAGAGGCTATGGTGTTGATGTAGAAGCCCTCCATGGTAGATGCCCTTTCTGGCGGAGCTCCGAAATAGGCCCCAAGATGGGATCTCACGGATACTGTAGGTTGCAGCGGTGGAATTAGGTTTTTGGCTCCGTATCTGATCTGACAGGGGTACGTAGGTATATATAGGAGGAAGGAGTACGTCGGTGGAGCAACAAAGGGCCCACGGGGCAGGGGCGCGCCCAGGGGGGCGCCCTCCACCCTCGTGACCGCCTCTGGTACTTCTTGGAGTAGGGTCCAAGTCTCCTGGATCACGTTTGGTGAGGAAATCACGTTCCCGAAGGTTTTATTCCGTTTGGACTCCGTTTGAGATTCTGTTTCTTCGAAATACTGAAATAGGCAAAAAAACAATAATTCTGGGCTGGGCCTCCGGTTAATAGGTTAGTCCCAAAAATAATATAAAAGTGGAAAATAAAGCCCAATATAGTCCAAAACAGTAGACAAAGTAGCATGGAGTAATCAAAAATTATAGATACGTTGGAGACGTATCAGCGATCCACAATTCCTCTTGGATGCTTTAGACCATGACACCTAACCGTCCGGAGGATGCACAATCATCAAAGGCAACAAACATCGGCTCCACACAGGAACAATCTCTTCAATGATGCTCGATCACTTTGGGTTGTAGGTGCTTGGGTTTGGGTTTTTCCTCACTGATGATTTTCGCTCAAAGTCGTCAGAGGATGGGATGCTCTCAATGACAAGTGTCGGTTTCTCTCTTAGTAGCCAACCAGCTAGTGGTTGTAGGGGGCAGCTATTTGTAGCCTAGGAGCAGCCTAACATGATAAGACATAAATGCCCTTCAATGGTATGACCATTAGGTGGATAGGATATTTTGGACAGCTGGCACATAGCACAACAACAGTCAGAAATTTTGAGCTCTCAAATTCCTCAGGGCTATCATGTTCCTCACTTGTAGGCAATCCGCATTGGCGAATTCCTAACTCCTCAGTCAGAACAAATTCCTTTGAGAATAGAAGATCTTCATCTCTGTCACTGAAGAAATTGACTGAACTATATGAGATTTCCAATGGCTTCACTAAAAGTGCGCTATATCGACTAGAGGGGGTGAATAGGCGATTTTTACAAATTCTTCACTGAGGAAATTCAACTTGAGGAATTTCCTAGCAACGAACTATAAGCAGCGGAATAAGTACTCAGGTGCATGCATAACAAAGAAGTAGCATAGTCATCATGATGAAATGAAACATACACAGTGCACAGGTAGCATGAAAATAGGATAAGCAGGCTGAAGATAAAGTGACAGAAGAACTAGGATTGAGGAAATTGAGAAAGTTTTCAATCAAAGTCTTCAAACAGTAACGATCAATTTCATCAACACATGAATGAGTAAATGAAAGGGTTGAGGAAATAGAACTAGTAGCTTGGTGAAGACGATGATTTGGTAGACCAGTTCCAACTTCTGTGACAGTTGTACATCTGGTTGGAGCAGCTAGGTATTTAAACCTTAGGACACACAGTCCCGGACACATAGTCCTCATCATATTCTCCTTGAGATAAGGTCACACAAACCTCGCCCAATCACTTGTTGTAAGTCTTTAGGTGACATCCGAACCTTCACAGACTCGGTCACTCAGGGATCCACAATTCCTCTTGGATGCTCCAGACCATGACTCCTAACCGTCCGGAGGATGCACAATCATCAAAGGCAACAAGCATCGGCTCCACACAGGAATAATCTCTTCAGTGATGCTCGATCACTTTGGGTTGTAGGTGCTTGGTTTTGGGTTTTTCCTCACTGATGATTTTCGCTCAAAGTCGTCATAGGATGGGATGCTCTCAATGACAAGTGTTGGTTTCTCTCGGAGTAGCCAACCAGCTAGTGGTTGTAGGGGGCGGCTATTTATAGCCTAGGAGCAGCCTGACATGATAAGACATAAATGCCCTTCAATGATATGACCATTAGGTGGATAGGATATTTTGGATAGCTGGCGCATAGCACATCAATGGTTAGAAATTTTGAGCTCTCAAATTCCTCAGGGCTATCATGTTCCTCACTTGCAGGCAATCCGCACTGGCGAATTCCTAACTCCTCAGTCAGAAAAAATTCCTTAGAGCAAAAGATCTTCATCTTTATCACTAAAGAAATTGACTGAACTGTATGAGATTTCCAATGGCTTCACTCAAAAGAATTGGGTAGGTGTAGGCTTTGAGATGAGCATCACTTGGAAAGTGTTTCCTTAGTTTTACCTCAACCCCCTTTAACGGTACCGTGTTTCTATGACTCAAGAAAGAGAAAATGAAACTACGAAAACAAAAGTCTTCATGCTTCATAGTCCTCGCATTAATATTGTCGGTGTACTAGAGTAGGGGTACCCTAGTATCCCGAACTTGTGCACGGGCAGTTGCAGCACCCCGCGGCAAGGCTTGCCGGGCGACCGCCAAGATTCCTCCGTGGCTCCTTTGGAGCCATTCAAGAACAAAGTATTCGAGCCAAGAGACAAGACCCCGGCAAGAGGAGCTTGCCGGGAAGGCCAACCAAGGCATCTCAAGGAACTTGCCGCGACGCGCCACGCGTCCCGGCAAGGCCTGGTGAGCGACAAGCTTCCGGGCGCGACAAGACAACGACCGCGGCAAGGCGCTTGCCGCGGCAAGTAACCACCCTGTACCCACACTCCAGCGCATCCACCAACGTGTCGCCCTGGGGCTTTCCCAGGCGCGCGTGGCGGGAGGCTGTGCAGCCAGCGGTGCGCGGTGGCATGCGACGCTGACAAGATCACCATCATGGCGAACGGTGGCGTGCCTGACGGTCCCTTTCTGCACTGTTTGGGCGACACAGACGGGCATTTAATGCCCTTGTCCCCTGCCGTCAGGGTTAGGTAGGATACACTGTGCAAGTAGGTGTACCAACCACATCTCCTTTTTATGTTTTTACCCTTATCTACGTTGCCACCTGTCGGTGACCCCTTTAGCATATAAAAGGAGGCCCACGTGCAACGTAGAGGGGGTTCGGAAGGTTCGGCTCATTTCGAAGCCAGAAGAACACTTACGCTCGGTCTGGTAGCACTCGGCGCTCCCGAGCAAGAACACAATACAATCAGACAAGCAGCAATACGAGTGTTATCTCTCCGGAGAGCTCCGAAGCTGGGTAAACTGCTCGTGTGCTTCGCCTCGATCCGCTCTTCGTGCGATCTCTGCCCCCCGCCGAACCGAAAGGGGCTCGGTCCGCCGGTCCCATAGGTGTTCGTGGATCAGTTTCCCCGACATCTTTGGCGCGCTAGGTAGGGGGCGTCGAGATTGTGTGAATCCGATCCGGCGTTCACACGAGCTAGATCTTCAACCTCTTCATCGACATGCCACCGAAGAAGAAGGCTTCGGGGGCAACTGCCCCGTTTGCGTCGATCCCACCACCATCGGAGCAATCAGGTGGTGGGGCAGACGCCGGCGGAAGAACGGGCGTCGACGAGGAAGCTCACGGTGCTGCCAGGTCCAAGGACAAGGCTGTGCAGACCTCGGCATCCGTACATGCACCGCGCCCATCTCAGGAGGCGCAGGACCGACAGCGTCATGGTATTCGCAGTACCATACGCTTGTTGGACCAAGATCGAGCTGGTGGATCCCGGGGTGCTCAGGACCAGCACGCACGCCAACGTGCTGGCACGAGCGAGGCACGGTCACCTGGACAGGATACTGCTCCTTCTAACGTAGTTAGAAGTCCGAGCATATCCCGCTCCTCGCACGGTTCGCCACTGCCACCCACCACTCCAGCAGAAGCTTTGGCGCGAGCTCAACTGCTCTTGGATTACCCTCCAGCGGAAGACAAGATCGACCAATGGAGGGCCACCATTCAGAGTCTCATCGGCTTCGCCAATGGCGACACTCCGCGGCAGCCGAGTACATCGCTGCCGCGACAAGACCGCCAGGCACGAGCCGGTGGCGACGAAACCGGTGGGGGTGCAACCACCGTGCACTCTCCACCCCGAAGGCCAAGATCGCTGACTCGCCGGATCCACCTCAACAGCGACTCCACTGCATCGTCGGATCCACGAGCTCGCCGCGATCAGCGCCAAGTTCTCCACGAACGACAGCAAGAAGACACTCGTACTCGCATCGAGCGCCAAAGAGAAGCGCGACGTCAATCCGACAAGCGCGCTGGGCCCTCTGTCGACATGCATGCGCCAGGGGAACCAGGCGACTTGCCGTACGCGGTAGGTTGCCCTGCGTTCACTCATGAGCTGCGGCAAGTCCAGTGGCCCAGCATGAAGAATTTCAAGCCAGACGTACCGGAGAAGTACGACGGCAAGACGCATCCATCGGAGTTCCTCAGCATCTACACCATCGCGATGCAGGCTGCCGAGGGATGGGACGACAAGATCCTTGCCAACTACTTCCCGCTGGTGCTCAAGCCCAATGTCAGATCCTGGCTCATGCATTTGCCGGACAACTCCATATCCTCCTGGGCTGACTTATGCCATCAGTTTGTCGGCGCCTTTACGGGCGGCCACAAGCCTCACGGCCAAGAGAGTGACCTTCATTTGCTCGCCCAGAAGGAAGAGAGCCCCTGCGTAAGTACATTCAAAGATTCAGTCGCGTACAGCACAACATCCCAGATGTCCACCCTGCCGCGGTAATCAGCGCGTTCCACCAGAACGTGTGAAACCGCAGGATGAGGGAGGAGATGGCGATGTGCAAGATCAGAGAAGTCAGTGAGCTATATGCCCTGGCCGACAAGTGTGCGCGTGCTGAAGAAGGGAGGAAACTCCCCGGAGAGAATACAGGAGCAGGAGGATCTGATAGTGAGGATGCCGCCCCGGCAAGGAAAAACCGGCGGCGGAACAACAGGAAGAAGAAAGGCAAAGACGTACTAGTCGTTGAGCAGTCCGGCAAGCAAGCCAAAGCTGGAAGCTCCGGCAAGGAGGTTGCCGCAGGCACCAACCACCAGGCTGTGGCGGTCGCCGACAAGCAGGACGACACCAACAGGCAGTACTGCAAGATCCACCGCACCAAGGGCCATGACCTCCAGAGCTGCAAGAAGGTCAAGCAGCTTGTCGAGCAGCAGAAGGCTGAATACGAGCGGCGCGACAAGGAGAAGGGCCAGGAAGGTGCTGGAGGAGCCGGCAAGAAACGCCCCAGCCGAGGAGGATGCCGCGGCAAGGCTAAGCAGCAGCAAGGAGACAGACCTCCCCGCGGCCGCGACAAGGATGAATATGACGACGACGACGAAGATATGGATGATGATGAGACCGATGAGCAGGAGTTCCAGAAAGCCACAGAGGTCCTGTGCATTGACGGTGGTGCTTCTCTGTATACTTCACACCGCCAACTCAAGTAGTGGGTGCGGGAAGTCAATGCGGCAGAACCACCCGTCGAGTCACGCAGGCCTCTGAAATGGTCCAGTACGCCTATCATCTTTGATATTAAGGACCATCCTGATCGTATAACTGCGGTCGGGTGCTTGCCGATGTTGGTTTCACCAACCATCCGCAACCTCAAGGTCACTAAGATGCTAGTTGACGGCGGGGCCGGCTTGAACCTGATCTCCTCCGCGGTACTCCAGAAACTCCAGATCCCTGACAGTGAGCTCGAAGAGACCGGCACATTCCAAGGAATCAATCCGGGAAGAAGCAAGCCGAAGGGAAAGATCACGTTGCCGGTAACATTTGGCAGCGAGTTGAACTTCAGGACTGAGAGGGTCACTTTTGACGTTGCTGATTTTCCATTGCCTTACAATGGAATACTTGGCCGTCCAGCACTCGCCAAGTTCGTGGCAGCCTCTCACTATGCATACAACGTGCTGAAGATGCCAGGCCCGATAAGTGTCATCTCTGTCCCTGGCGACAAGAAGGATGCTCTTATCTGCGCCGACAAGATCTACCGGGAAGCAGCAGCCGCAACAGATCGCAGATCACTTGCCGTTGAAGCTCCCGGGGAGAAGAAGAAGACTAAGTCCGGCAAGAGTTCTGATGCCCACTCCGGCAAGCGCACCTCTTCGGAGTGCTGCGCTACCGTCGAGGACGCACCATCGAGCTCCACCGGCAAGTGTAAGAAGACAATGGTAGATCCACCAGAGACCAAGAAGGTGTCCGCCAAGGAGGACGGCACTGGTGGTACCTTCACCATCAGTGCCACTCTCGACCCTAAATAGGAAAGCGCGCTCGTTGCTTTCCTGCGGGCGAACGTCGACGTATTTGCATGGCAACCGTCTGACATCCCCGGTGTTCCCAGGAAAGTGATCGAGCACCATCTCGCTGTCTGTCCTCACGCGCGGCCCGTCAAGCAGAAAGTCAGGAAACAGGCAGTGGAGCGCCAAGAATTCATCACTGAAGAAATCAAGAAGTTGGAAGCACAGGCCTTGTCAGAGGAGTGCTCCATCCTACGTGGTTGGCCAATCCTGTAGTCATGCACAAGGCAAACGGGAAATGGAGGCTTTGTATCGACTTTACCGATGTTAATAAAGCTTGTACCAAAGACCCATTTCCCTTGCCGCGCATCGACCAGATTGTTGACTCCACGGCCGGATGTGACTTGCTTTCATTTCTTGATGCATATTCAGGATACCATCAGATCTTCATGGCAGAAGAGGATGAGGAGAAGACCGCATTCATCACCCCATGTGGCACATACTGTTTTGTACGGATGCCTTTTGGTTTGAAGAATGCTGGTTCAACATTTGCAAGAGTAGTCCATGATGCTTTTGAGCCACAAATGCACAGAAATGTGGAAGCTTACATGGATGACATAGTGGTCAAGAGCAAGGACAAGGCAACTCTGATCCAAGATTTAGACGAAACCTTTACAAATCTGCGCAAGATCAACCTCAAGCTTAACCCCGAGAAGTGCGTGTTTGGAGTCCCCTCCAGCAAGCTTCTCGGGTTCTTCGTGTCTCAGCGGGGCATTGAAGCCAATCCCGACAAGATCAAGGCCATTGAGCAGATTGAAGCACCAAAGCGCGTCAAGGATGTACGAAGACTTGCCGGTTGCGTGGCTGCTCTCAGCAGGTTTATTTCTAGATCTGCTGAGCGCGCCCTGCCATTTTTCAAAATATTGAAAAAGGCAGGTCCAATGAAATGGACTCCAGAAGCGGAGGCTGCGCTGCAGGACTTGAAGAGATACCTGTCCTCCACTCCAACATTTGTCGCACCTAAGCCACAAGAGAAGTTGCTGCTGTATATAGCGGCAACCAATCAAGTGGTTAGTGCTGCGTTAGTAGCAGAGAGGGAGGCGGATGATGAGCCGGCAACCACGGCAAGTGCATCCAGCGACAAGCAAAGGACTTCACCGGCAAGCTCTGGTCCCGACAAAGATGGATCTGCGCAGACACGTGAAGAGGGGCAGAAGAGAATGGTGCAACGCCCAGTTTACTTTGTCAGTTCCCTTCTGCAGGGGGCTAGATCAAGGTACTCTGCTGTGCAGAAATTGCTTTTCGGCCTTCTCATGGCCTCGAGAAAGCTGCGCCATTACTTCCAAGCACATGAGATCACAGTCGTCACTCGTTTTCCGCTGAAGAGGATACTGCAAAATCCAGAAGCAACAGGCAGGATCGTCGAATGGGCACTGGAACTATCAAGCTTTGGCCTCAAGTTTGAAAGCACTTCAACTATCCAAAGCAGGGCATTAGCAGAGTTCATAGCGGAGTGGACACCAACACCAGATGAAGAAATTCCAGAAACGAGCATCCCCGTCAAGGAAGCAAGCAAAGAGTGGTTGATGTACTTTGATGGTTCCTTCTCGCTGCAAGGCGCCGGTGCCGGCGTGCTACTTGTCGCACCCACCGAAGAGCACCTCAAGTACGTAGTCCAGATGCACTTTCCCAAGGAACAAGCAACAAACAATACTACAGAGTATGAAGGTTTGCTTGCCGGTCTCAGGATCGCTGCAGACCATGGGATCAAGAAGCTCATTGTCAGGATTGCCTGCAAATGGAACATGTTCCAAGAGCTCAAAACGACATTGCCGATGGCCTGTCGAAGTGCGCCGCACTAAAGTTACCTGTGGAACCAGGGATCTTTGTGCTCAAGCTGACTCAACCATCCGTAACACCATCAACTGGACAGAACAAGAAGAGGAAGTTGATTTCTGGTGACTACTTTCCGGCAGAGCTCCCCGAAGCCGCCGCCAAGAAGGTCCCAAGATCAACACCAAGGATGCTGAGGAGCAGTCTGCTCCGACAAGCCCTAGGCTTTGTTCCGTTGAAGCAGACGCTCCCAGCAAGCTTTGTTCCGGCAAGCTTGCCGGGGAACGCCAAGCTCTGGCTGAGCCACAGGTTCTCGCCGTAGAAGCGGGTGTTCCCATAGCAGCAGATGCGCCTTTGGTCCTTGTTATCGAGCCGCGAGCTCCAACATGGGCACAGCAGATTGTCCGTTTCCTTCAGACAGGAGAACTTCCCGAAGAGCAAGAAGAAGCAGAAAGAGTAGCCCGGCAGTCAAGTATGTACCAGTTTGTTGACAACACACTATACAGAAGAAGACTCAACGGTGTGAAATTGAAGTGTATTCAACGGGAAGAAGGACAAAAGCTGTTGGCAGAGATACATGGAGGCATATGTGGACACCACATTGGCTCAAGAGCACTTGCCGGCAAAGCATTCCGGCAAGGTTTCTTTTGGCCGACAGCCCTCCAGGATGCAACTGCACAAGTAACCAAGTGTGAAGCGTGCCAGTTCCATTCCAAGCAGATATACCAGCCAGCTCAAGCTCTCCAGACGATCCCTTTATCCTGGCCATTTTCGGTCTGGGGGCTCGACATCCTCGGCCCCTTTCCCCGAGCTGTCGGGGGCTTTGAGTACTTGTACGTTGCAATCGACAAGTTCACAAAGTGGCCGGAAGTGGAACCAGTGAGGAAGGTGACAGCACAGTCAGCAGTCAAGTTCTTCAGGTCAATTGTTTGCCGTTTCGGGATCCCTAACAGGATCATCACCGACAATGGCACGCAATTCACGAGCCGCACCTTCATGCAGTATGTCCATGATCTTGGCGCCAAGGTCTGCTTCGCTTCTGTTGCTCATCTGAGAAGCAACGGTCAAGCAGAGAGGGCAAATGCTGAAGTGCTGCACGGGCTCAAGACCAGGACTTTCGACAGGCTGCACAAGTGCGGAAAGAACTGGATTGAGGAGCTGCCGGTGGTTCTTTGGTCGATCAGAACGACACCAAATCGAGCCACTGGCCAGACACCTTTCGCTCTAGTCTATGGAGCGGAGGCAGTTCTCCCCACGGAACTCATATACGGGTCACCTGGAGTGCTCGCTTATGATGGGCTCGAGCAAGAGCAGCTGCGACAAGATGACGCGCTGCTCCTTGAGGAGGACCGTCTTCAGGCTGCTATATGAGCTGCTCGATACCAGCAAGCTTTGCGCCGCTACCATAGCCGCAAAGTTAATGCCAGAAGTTTCGAGGAAGGCGACCTTGTTCTTCGGCGCGTTCAGTCCGCCAAGAATTCTAACAAGTTGACACCAAAGTGGGAAGGCCCTTACCGGGTGAAACGAGTCACTAGGCCTGGCGATGTCCGCCTTGAGACCGAAGATGGCATTCCTGTGAGCAACTCCTGGAACATTGAGCATCTTCGTAAGTTTTACCCGTAGGGAGCGGTTGCCGGAACCCGTTCCGGCAACCACCTTTTGTACAAGTCTTGCCGATGTTGCATGTAATCCTTTGTACAAAGCCGGGCGCAGACCCCGTGCATAAGTAAAGCTCACGTGCTCCGCACATCTTGTCAATTTCATGCTTTTTACTTTATATTTGCATGCATTATCTGACACTTTGTGCAGCACCTACCCCCGGTAAGCAATAACGAGCCATAAGGCTCCATATCTTTATTTTCTCTTCTTTCTTTTTCTCAAAAAGGAAGGTTCCCTCGCACACAAG